>NC_057769.1:18957650-19087043 GCF_010389155.1 Erigeron canadensis
TGCAAACTATCTTTCATGAAACGAAATTCTATTGTAATATACTCTGTGCTGCATGGGATATTGATGATAAGTTTACTTTTTAGACTAATGCTCAATCTCTTGAATTACATGTGATCTTGAAAAGTATGTTAGGATTCTAGAAAACTAACACGAGTGTGTGAGAGTGCGTAATTGACGTCACGAATGATATTCTTCATTCTAACGCCGAACCCGTCTTTCCTAATATAGGGAAAATGGTGCGAACAAGAGCAAACCCGAATGTCGAAGCACAAGATAATGGTGTTGGTCGTGGTAACCCTGGAGTGGTCGTGGCAACCCGAGAGGAGGTCGTGGAGGGCAGCAAGGAAGAGGCCGTGGTAGAGGTCGTGGTGGTCGTGGTGATGGCATGGGTTATGCGAGAAACCCGATTTAGCTACTATCATTGCAGAGCAGTTGGCAGCTTCAAGCTACTATATCGAACAAGTGACTGCTGCAATGGGTGCTGTCCCGAACCAGAACCGAAGAGCACCTGAAGTTGAAGCTGAATCTGTAAGAGTTGCACCGCAACAAGTGAATCAAGAACCAGAGAACTGACCCCGAAGTGGAGTTTGTTGATGATGGTGTGTATGGGGCCTGGACCCAGAAGAATTCCTAGAAATGATGAGTATGCTATGGGGAGAAGAGGTTGCAGTTACACGAGTTTAAGAAGTGTGGTGCCCCAGATTATAACGGGAAAGGAGGATCTGGTGTGTTTATGAAGTGGTTGGAGAAGTTGGAAGCAGTCATGGACATAAGTGAATGTCCATCTCATCAGAGGGTAAGATTCACTGGAGGTCATTCCCGATGATGCACTGTCATGGGGAATACTTTGTTAAGAGCCCGTGGAAGAACTACTACTTTCGAGACACCATGGGATCAGTTTGAAGAGATGATGAAGAACCGATTTTGTCCACTAATGAGATGCAGAAGATTGAGCAGAGTTTTGGCACCACACCATGGTGGGATCTGGCCATGCAGAGTATACTAGCAAGTTTCAAGAGTTGGCTAGATTGGTACCACATTTGGTGACTCCTGAGTCAAAGTTGATTGAGAGATACATCTATGGTCTCATTCCTCAGATCCGTACACCCTGACTGGCATTCCTCCTTACTCGATTGAAGAAGCAATTCGAAGAACCAGTGCCATGACTGATGACTGGTCAGGGCTGGGACACTGACAAGGTGTCAGAGAAGAAAAGAGACTTTGGTGGACCCAGTAAAAGAAGGGACTTCAGAGCTGACAAGAGGGTCAGAGTTGGAAAGGTGTTTGCAGCAGTTGAGCCGGGGCAGAAGGCGTATGTTGGCCAATTCCACAGTGTGTACTTGTACTTATCATCATTCACAGCAGTGCCATGCCGATTTTGTCAGAATTGTCAGAAGTTTGGACATTTGGCTAGAGATTGCAGGATTGCCAGAGCTCCAGCAGCACCACCTCATGTAGCACCGTTGAACGCTAGAAACCCACCAGTCAATCGCGGAGGATGCTACGAGTGCGGTAGCACTGATCACTACCGGAATGTTTGCAAGAGTTGCTAGACGACCCATTCCAGCCGCAGCTAATCAGAATTCATTGCAGATTGCAGCACCAAATCCTCCCAGAGTTAACCAAGCCCAGCAGGCCAGGGGCCGAGTCTTTGCCTTGAACGCGGTGGAAGCTGCTAACGATCCTAATGTTGTCACGGGTACATTTCTCTTAAATAATCATCTAGCTACTGTGTTATTCGATACGGGTGCCGACCATAGTTTTATCTCCACTAACTTCGTGTGTATTATTAACGTGAAACCCATCCGTACTCATGCTTGCTATGAATAGAGAGGTAGCTAGTGGTGAAATCTCTAAACTGACAAATTTGTGCCTAAATGTGTGTTAACACTAGATACTCATTCATACTATATAGATCTAATCCCGTTTGAAATGGGTAGCTTCGATGTAATATGGGATGGATTGGTTATCCCGAGTAGATGCAACCATTGTATGTCATGCAAAAATTCTTAGAATCCCCTAAGTGGGGGAGAGGTATTAGAAATTCAAGGCGAGAGACCCGAGACACACAAACAGATCCTAATGAGCACAACAACTGAAGTAACCAAACTAGCTGATATACAAATAGTTCGTGAATTTCCCGATGTCTTTCCTGATGACATCCAGGGATTACCCCGTCTCGCCAAGTCGAATCCGAATCGATCTCATCCTAACGCTATGCCGGTAGCAAAGACACCATATCGTTTAGCACCTTCTGAAATGCAAGAACTCGAGTCACAGTTGCAAGAGTTACAAGATAAGGGATTCATTCGACCAAGTTCATCGCCATGGGGCGCCGATACTATTGTAAAGAAGAAGGACGGATCTTTTCGCATGTGCATTGATTATCGTGAGCTCAACAAGTTAACCATTAAGAATCGATATCCCTTTACGCGCATCGATGATTTGTTTGATCAATTGCAAGGCGCAAAGTACTTCTCAAAAATCGATCTTCGATCGGGCTATCATCAGTTAAGAGTTCGTGAAGAAGACTGTACCGAAAACGGCGTTTAGCACGAGATATGGGCACTTTGAGTCTTAGTGATTTTGGTCTGACGAACGCACCACCGTTTTCATGGATCTCATGAACCGTGTATGTAGACCCTACCTTGATAAATTCATCATCGTATTCATCGACGACATCCTCATTTATTCCAAGACGAAACAGGAGCATGAAGTGCACTTGAGGAAAGCCTTAGAACTTCTAAGAGCTGAAAAGTTGTACGGGAAGTTTTCAAAATGTGAATTTGGTTGGAGGAAGTAAAGTTTTGGGCCATGTAGTTGACAAAAATGGAATCAAGGTCGACCCCAGTAAAATAGAAGCAGTAGAGAATTGGAGAAGGCCAGAGACACGACAGAGATCAGACAGTTTCTCGGTTTAGCAAGCTACTATCGACGATTTATCGAGAACTTCTCAAAGATCGCACAACCTCTTACCCTGTTGACGCATAAAGATAGGAGTTTCGAATGGGGAGAAAAACAAGAAGAAGCTTTCAGAATCTTGAAAGAGAAGTTATGTAATGCCCAGTCTTAAGTCTTCCTGAAGGGACCGATGATTTTATCGTTTATTGCGACGCGTCGGGTCAAGGCTTAGGATGTGTGCTGATGCAGCGAGGCAAGGTCATTGCATATGCCTCACGTCAACTGAAGATTCACGAAAAGAACTATACGACACACGAGTTGGAGTTGGGAGCTATCGTTTTTGCACTCAAGTGTTGGAGACATTATCTATACGGGACAAAGAGTGTGATCTACACTGACCATAAGAGCCTTCAGCATATCTTCACTCAGAAAGACCTTAATATGCGCCAGAGACGATGGCTAGAGTTGTTTAGCGACTACGATTGTGAGATTCGATATCATCCCGGAAAGGCAAATGTAGTAGCAGACGCCTTGAGTAGGAAGGATAGAGTTAGACCAAGACGAATTAGAGCCATGAGCATTACCGTGCATAACAGTCTGAAGGATAGGGTTATTGGGGCACAAGTAGAAGCAAACAAGAAAGAGAACATTGATAAAAGGGCTTGGAGGTATGATAGAACGATTTACTCAAGGGAATGATGGAGGACTGTACTTTTGTGATCGGATGTGGATACCACTGTACGGAGGACTAAGGAAACTGATAATGGATGAAGCGCACAAGGCAGGATACTCTATACACCCGGGGATAGATAAGATGTATCAAGACTTGCGAGATTTATTTTGGTGGCCAGGGATGAAGAGCGATGTGGCAGTTTACGTGAGCAAGTGTCTAACGTGTTTGAGAGTTAAAGCGGAACATAAGAAGCCAGGAGACTACTAACACAACCAGAGCTTCCCAGCTGGAAGTGGGAGAAGATCACTATGGATTTTGTCACGAAGTTACCAAGAACGAGTAGTGGTAAAGATGCTATATGGGTGGTGGTAGATCAACTGACCAAGTCAGCGCATTTCATACCTATACGTGAAGATTATTCTATGGAGCAGTATGCACGTCTGTATCTTAAAGAGATTGTAGCTAAACACGGTGTCCCTGTATCAATCATTAGTGATAGGGATAGTCGATTTACCTCAGGATTTGGAGATCATTACAACGAGCTTTGGGAACGCGAATCGATATGAGCACAGCCTACCATCCGCAGTCAGACGGACAGAGTGAGAGAACGATTCAAACACTCGAAGACATGCTAAGAGCCTGTGTCATAGACTTTGGAGGAAGTTGGGACACTCATCTCCCATTAGTCGAATTCTCGTATAACAACAGTTATCACGCAAGTATCGGGTGTCCACCTTATGAGGTTTTGTACGGAAGGAAATGTCGATCTCCACTCGCATGGCACGAAGTAAGACATGCAACTAATAGGTCCAGAGATCATCCTCGAAACTACTGAAAGAGTTGCTCAAATCAAGGAGAATCTTCTGAAAGCAAGAGACAGACAAAAGAATATGCAGACAACCGAAGGAAACTTTAGAGTTTCAGGTTGGTGATCGAGTAATGCTTAAAGTTTCGCCATGGAAGGGCGTGGTCAGATTCATAAAGAGAGGGAAACTAGCTCCAAGATATGTCGGACCGTTTGAGATCGTAGAGCGCATTGGTGCAGTAGCCTACCGTTTGAAACTTCCCCAAGAACTAAGTAACGTACACGATGTCTTCCACGTATCGAACCTCAAGAAGTGCCTAGCGATGAAACAACATATGTTCCTTTGAACGAAATACGAGTAGACAGTAACCTAACCTTCAAGGAAGAACCCGTGGAAATTCTAGAACGAATAGTCAAAAAGCTCAAGAGACATAAGTATACTATGGTGAAAGTTCGTTGGAACTCCCGTAGAGGTCCAGAATTCACTTGGGAACGAGAAGATCAGATGAAGCTTAAGTATCCGCATCTGTTCGCTTAGCGTATTATCCTAGTCTAGCAAGTAAACTTAAGGACTTAATTCCTAACTTGATACTTGATGCTTATTATGCAATGTGATATTTAGAAAAGTCAATGTGAAGCATGCTACTTGTTACTCTTGATGCAAATACACTTAGCACTAAACATGCAATCTAATACTTGTAAACTTAGTGTGCAAGCGAAGCATGAAACATGATGTGTAAATTCGAATTTCGGGACGCAATTCCTTTAAGTGGGGGAGAATGTAACAACCGCCTTAGAAATAATTTAAATAAATCCATGATATGTTCTAGTTTCGAATATGTGCTCACACGAAGATCTATTCACTCTTAAATCTTAAATTATAAGACGCGTCTATGGTCTATTGTGATAAGAATGTTAGGTTTCAAGACGTAAGCAATTGTATTCAAGAAATTCTAGTCTGAAAATGTTTCATTTAGACCCTACAATTATTAAAATCATTAATTAAGGGAAAACTATAAAAGGGTTAGAAAACCCCATTTTTCTACTTCTTCACCATTCCCCCCCCCCCCCATCTCACCTCTCTCTCTCTCTCTCTAAAAACACACACATACATTCACCATCTTCACCCACAAAATTCATCATTTGATTTTGAGTTGTTAAACCAAGATTTCTTGCATTTTTAGCTTCCTTGTGATAATCAAAACATATTTCTAGCATCGATTTTCAGGTAATGACAGCAAATTTTGAGCTTTTCATCAAAATAAAAGTTTACTTTTCAAATGTATGTTCTTGATGATTTGGTCCATTTTTGGTGTAAAAATCGTGTTAAAAGTTAGTGGGTTTGTGTCTAAAAGTGTTTAGTAACCTTTTCGTGATCAAATTTGGGTCGTAAACGTGTCTTAATCTTCAAAACCCTCGTTTTGTTGAACAGTCCCAAATTCGTCCTAAAAACACTTAAAACGAATTTAGTATCCTAGAAACGAATTTAAGTCTTCCAAAACGAAGTTAAGCTTCAAAACGAACTTAAGCTCCAAACAAACTTAAGTCCTCAAACGAATTTAAGTTTATCTTCGTTCAGATACACCTAACGAATTTAAGGTCTATCTTCGTTCAGATACACCTTACGAATTTAAGGTTTATCTTCGTTCAGATACACCTTACGAATTTAAAGTCTATTTTCGTTAGTTGTAGAAATCAGATTTATACTTCGTTGTAATCCAAGTCTATCATGTACAAGGAAACCCTAATTAAGGTATAATCAAGACATATTCGATCTTGTTTATCAAAGTGCGAGTTTAAAGACGTTCATTACGAGTCTAGTGTATGAAAAACACTGTTGAGTCAAACGTTTAAGGATCTTTAGTGAACCAAATCATCAGTACATCAAGGACACTTAGTAAATAAATAATCACGAGAACTAATACATGTATCCATCTATGCTCAATGGTTTGTGATTAGGTTGACATCAAGACATACTTGGATTCGAGTAGATATATTTTACTATATCTGTGCTTATACCCTGTGCTTGTAGAACTACGCTTGTAGCAGATCACTGTGAGTCTTCGTAGCCCCTTTTTCTTTACTTATTTCGGGGTGAAAGGAATACTACTCATGCTTTTATACATGTCGTAACTACTTTTACTACTCTTTGGCTATTTGACTACTTGTTACATATTAGCCGGTCCTATTGAGGATTGTGTGTGCTCTATTGATACTATTAGCCGGTCCTATTGAGATTGTGTGTGCTCTATTGGTCACTAGCCACTACATACGACTTAATACTTGAGATCTATTGGCGGTATAAAATGCTTTTATACTACTTGTTTATACTCAAACCTACGAACTCACCAACCTTTGTGTTGACTCTTTTAAGTATTCCTTTCAGGTAATCAGGCTAATCGTGGCTAGGAGTGGTAGCATGGGACTATTAGCAGACTTCAGGATTTAGGGTTGGAGTTTGCATGCTTGTACTTTGTGTTGGGTGGCAATATGCCCAATCGTATCCCCTGCGTGGGAACCTTTCGTACTTGATTTGATCATCTTTGTTGAACTTGTGTGTGTAATAACTACTACTATGCTTGTTGGGTTATGAAATTGACTATTTATGTTTATCCTAAGCACTCATTTAGTATTCCTATGTAACATCCATGTGCGCGTGTGCTTTATCTTACATCCCGAGTTTTCCGCCGCTGTCGGGGTGTTACATCAGGTCATGCAGGTTGTAAGATAGACAGGAAATCCACTACTGGTGGATGTCATTTCCTTGGTGGCAAACTGGTGAGCTGGACCAGTAAGAAGCAAACTTCGGTTTCTTTATCCACTTCTGAAGCAGAATATGTGTCTGCAGCCAGTTGTTGTGCTCAGATACTCTGGATGAAGCACTAGTTGCTTGATTATGGTATTAAGTATTCAAAGACTCCTATCTTTTGTGACAATACCAGTGCCATTGCTATCTCAAACAATCCAGTCATGCATTCCAAGACGAAACACATTGATGTCAGGTATCATTTTATTCGCGATCATGTAATGAAAAATGATGTTGAAATCCACTTTATTCCCACTGATAAACAACTTGCTGACATTTTTACAAAACCTTTGGATGAGAAAACTTTTCAAAATCTTGTCAGTGAGTTGGGAATGTTGAACCCTTAATCTGGAACCTTGTTATGAACGCCTTTGTGACACAGGCAGGGTTCTTTGATTCCAGATTTATAAATCTATACCAGTAAAGCTATTGAACGCCTTTGTGATACTATCTTTGCACTGATAGATTTATGGATCACCATTCCAGGGGGAATGACTCAGACCACATTTTTTTTTATATATATCTAAGTTTCAGGGGGAATTTATTAATTTATTTTCTCACTGGACAAATTTTTCAGAAAAATGTTTCTAGTACCTTTTAAATGTGTCCCTCTCATTAATACTGGAAAAGTTGATGTGCATGTTTGAAGTGACTTCAGTTGCTTTGTAAATGTGTCCCTCTCATTTGTTTATATTAGTTGATGTGCGTGTTTGAGGAATACTAGAATGGTCAAATCTGGGTACTTACTTGAGTGTCCCTCCTGTGTACCATTATTGCATGTTCTACTGGCCTAATCCACCAGTGAAACTGGAGTGTCCAGTCAACCTCCAGATGCATTAAAATGAGTCTTTGTATGTCAAATCATTTCTTTTTAATACTTAAGGATAGTGCATGCCAACCTTACAAATTTTTCATCTAGACAGTTAATGTTCAGCTTACGTGGCATGACTTTTTCAATTTAAATGATGGTTTTGTTACCTTGGGAAGACAAAAAGTGCAAGTGGGTAATTTTTGTGGGCTGTCAACCGTCATACATTTATGTGTGATGGGAAACATTAAATGCGGATGTCAAAACCGATCAAAACTGTTTTGAACTTTTTCAAACTTACCGTTTTGAATTCCATTTTCTCTTTCCTCTATAAATACCCACATTTACCTTCACTTTCAGAGTCATCTCGAAAAATCATTTACTCTCATATCTTCAAATTCCTTCATTTATTTCCTTCTTCATTTACTCTCCAATCATCATCATCTCTCTTATTAAATTTCTGTTTTCAATCTTAAATTCCTTCACTTTCATTTTCATATATCTAAAATGGCTCCTAAACCATCTCCTAAAAATCTTCTAGCCGCAAATTATACTCCTGCTGATAATGTAAAGAAGGCAACTCATATATCTCTTTCTGCTGATGCCATCCGCATAAACATGAATAACTGGATGGCAAAACTCTCAACAAATCACACTGCAACTTCAGTCATTTAAAGGTTGAACACCTTCTTCTTGAGTAGTCCACTCTATGGTGCCCTAACCCTAAATCCGGGCAAAATGTATCATGACTATCTTTGTGAATTCTGGTATACTGTTGTGTATGTGGAAAGTGATGAATCCATCCACTACACATTAAAACAAGGCACCAAACACTTCACCATTACTGTTTATTCCCTCAGAGATGCCCCGAGGATGAATTACTTCGATGAGAATGAAATTCCCATTGAGATTCCATCTGGAATCAATACCAGGGAGGTGTGCAGGTTGATGGGGCACACAGAAATAGTGGATGAGAATGGTCAGTTGCTCAGGAAGGGCACTATATATATGAGCAGGCTGACAGATTCATGGAGGTATTTCTTCACTCATCTTGTTGAGTGTTTAGGTGGCTGTTCTGGAGGTTTAGATCAGATAAACCAGACACAGCTCCAGATTGCTTACTACTTATGGAATGGGTACAGGGTGGACTTTTCCCAGATCTTTTTTAATGATCTGGTGGACGGATTGAGGGTCTAGAGTAGGAAGGCCTTCATTCCATTCATTCAATTTCTATCCATCATATTCAGAAGGGCCTTGAAGAATAAGTACTCGGTAAACACAACTCATTTTTCAATGTGTGAATATCTTCACTCATCATTTTTCAATGAGTACTCGGTAAACAAGTATAAGTTGTTTTGTAGTTGAACAAAATCGTCTTAGGGTTTGGAACTTCAAGACCGTCCCTCTGGACCAGGAACAAGGCCGTCCTACTAAACTCTAGCCAGGATCGTCCTAGCTGCACATGGACAAGATCGTCCCACTTGCCAAGGGACCAAGATCGTCTTAGATATAAGGATTAAGATCGTTTCATATACAAGGTAACTCAAGATCGTCTCAAGGGTTGATGGCTTAAGATCGTTCTAAAGTTTTGCCATCAAGATCGTCCCAAAGATTAGCACAAGATCGTCCTAGAGTTTTGAAGGATCATGGACAAGTACAAGATCATTTCATGAACATGTGTTTGAGCCAACCCAATCCAAAGGATCAGTTACCCATTAAACGTTCCAACAACACCACAACCCCACACAAGATCAAGCGAACAATGAACTATGAACGAAGGGCTGGCTAGGACGATCTTGGGCTCAAGATCGTCCCTCCAGGATCGTCCCAAGGTCCTGAACGGGCTGAACATGAACATGAACATCACACAAAGGTCTAGATCGATTCCGGGACCTGTTGGAACATAGAACTAGTACATATATCCACCATAACATTAACCATTAACACTTTTAACGATTTCGAGACCATCTATAACATGAACAAGGTGTGGCACCTCAAGAACAAGTTTTCCTCAACTTTCAAAAATGGGTTTTGTAGATTAAAGCATGTTATGACCTAAATTTGTTCACACAAATGATATTAAACACATTTAGACACAAACCCATTAATCATTAACACAATTTCGTATCAAAATTGGACCAAATCATCAAGAACATAAAGTATAAAAAGTTCACTTTTAATTTGTTCAAAAACTCATAATTTGTTGTTGTTACTTGAGATTTGATTCCAGAAACACGTTTTTGATTATCACAAGGATGCTAAAAGTACAAACGATTTTGGTTTAACAACACAAAATCAAAAGATGAATTCAGTGTGTGAAAATGTGGCTGCACTAGGTGTTTTAGAGTGAGAAAGAAGAGAGAAGAAGAGAATGAATAGTGTTGTGACTTCCCTCTCTAGGTTTCCATCTTTTCCTATATATACATTTCCATATTTAATGAACTTCATAAATGCAAGGACCATTTGCGAACTTTTTGAACTAGAACTTAATGAACATGAACGTTTATGAACCGAACTTTGTTATTTCATTGCACATAATCATGGAGTCGTTATATAGATCAAGATTTTAGATCAAATTGACCTTCATATAAGCACATAATGGAGGTCTAAAGTACGTCAAGAACTTAATCAAATTGAACTGTCTGGCCGTTCTAGTGGCAAAAGTACGTTTCAAGAACTTAATTAGAACGTTTCTAAGATGGTTGTTACATTCTCCCCCACTTGGAGGATTTTGTCCTCGAAATTAAGAGTCTTGCCGATCAAAAAGATGAGGGTACTTCTTCTTAATGAAGTAATCGCGTTCCCAGGTATCATTATACCCGTGTCTAACACTCCATCGTACACGAACTAGTGGTACGCGACTCTGTCTGGTCTGTTTAGCATCCTTATCAATGATCTTTATGGGCTCTTTAGTGAACTCGAGCCCTTCGTCTATATAAACATCCCTAACAGGAATGACGGTCGGGTCGTCAGCCATGCACTTCTTTAGATTTGACACGTGAAATGTGTCATGAACATTGCCAAGTTCTAACGGTAGTTCCAGTTTGTACGCTACTGGTCCCACACGTTTAATGATCTTATAAGGCCCAATGTACCGAGGCGCCAACTTGCCTCTCTTGCCGAACCGGGCAGTACCTTTCCATGGGGAAACTTTCAATAGAACTTTATCGCCTACCTCGAACTGTAAAGGTTTACGGTGTTTGTCCGCATAGGACTTTTGTCTGTCTTGAGCATCCTTAAGCTTTTCTTTGATAACAGCTATTTTGTCTATAGTGAACTGTACGACTGGGAGCTTCATCCAGCTTCTTCCACCGGTGTCAAGCCAGCAAAGTGGTGATCTACACTTACGACCATATAAGGCCTCGAACGGTGCACACTGTACACTAGTGTGGTAGCTGTTATTGTACGAGAACTCGATCAACGGAAGGTGTTTATCCCAACTTCCTCTGAACTCTAATGCACAACAACGGAGCATGTCCTCCAAAGTCTGAATAGTACGTTCGCTTTTCCCGTCCGTCTGTGGGTGATAAGCGGTGCTCAAGTTAAGTCTAGTACCTAACGCTTCTTGAAGTGACTGCCAAAAGTCGGACGTGAAGCGTGGATCTCGATCGGTCACAATCGATAAAGGGACACCGTACTTGGTCACAATATCGTCTATATAGATCTCAACGAGTCTCTCCAGTGAGTAGTCATCACGAATAGGAAGGAAACGAGCTGATTTAGTCAGTCTGTCTACGATAACCCAAATAGAGTTATGATTGTTCTTTGTACGAGGAAGTTTCATAATGAAATCCATAGTAATATCTTCCTACTTCCACACCGGGACTTCTAATTGTTTCAGCAAACCGGAAGGTTTCTGATGTTCGATCTTAACTTTAGAACATGTCAGACATCTGCTGACGTACTCGAAGATTTCTCTCTTCATCCCAGGCCACCAGTAGTCTAGTTTCAAGTTCTTGTACATTTTGTCTGCACCCGGATGAATTGAGTACCTTGAACTGTGAGCTTCCTGCATGATGATCCCTCGAACCCCATTGACTGCAGGGATCCAAACTCGATTCTTGAACTTTCTGACTCCTTCATCATCAACTTCAAGCTCTTGAGCGATTAGACCTAACCGCTCTGCCTTTATGCTGTCTTTTGATCTCAAGCCGATCTCTTGGCCTTCGATCACAAGTTGTTTTAAGTCTGTACGATCTGCCTCTTTAATGGATAAGATTTTGACTCGTTCTTTTCTGCTCAAAGCATCAGCTACTACATTCGCCTTCCTGGGATGGTACTTGATTTCACAATCATAATCACTGAGTAACTCCATCCAACGCCTTTGTCTCATGTTCAGTTCTTTCTGGTTGTACACGTGCTACAAGCTCTTATGATCGGTGAAGATAGTACATTTAGTTCCATACAGGTAGTGCCTCCAAATCTTCAAGGCGAACACAACTGCTCCAAGTTCTAGGTCGTGGGTGGTATAGTTCTTTTCATGCACTTTGAGCTGTCTGGATGCGTAGGCAATCACTTTGCCTCTTTGCATCAATACACAACCTAGACCTTGATGTGAAGCGTCACAGTACACGACAAAGTCTTCGGTGCCTTCTGGCAAAGCTAGAACAGGTGCTTCACACAGTTTGTCTTTCAGGGTTTGGAACGCTCGTTCTTGTTGTTCACCCCAAATAAAGTCTTTGGTCTTTTAAGTCAATTGAGTCAAGGGTAATGCGATCTTAGAGAAATTCTCGATAAAACGACGACAATAACCAGCTAATCCGAGAAAACTACGAACTTCAGTAGGAGCTTTCGGGGCCTCCCACTTCTTAATGGCTTCAATCTTGGCCGGGTCGATATGAATGCCTTGATCATTTACGATGTGGCCGAGGAACTGTACTTGGCGAAGCCAAAACTCGCACTTAGAGAACTTAGCGTACAACTCTTCTTCTCGAAGAAGTTGAAGAATAGAACGTAAATGTTGCTCATGATCAGTCTTGTTCCGAGAGTACACGAGTATGTCGTCAATGAACACAATAACAAATTTGTCTAAGAACGGACGACAGACATGATTCATTAAGTCCACAAAGATCGCTGGAGCATTAGTAAGACCAAATGGCATAACGAGAAATTCGTAATGACCATAACGAGTACGAAAAGCTGTCTTTGGGACGTCACCATCTCGAACACGAATCTGGTGATAACCCGAACGTAGATCGATATTAGAAAAGTACAAGGCACCTTGCAATTGATCAAACAGATCGTCTATGCGAGGTAGAGGATACCGGTTCTTAACGGTTAGTTTGTTTAATTCACGATAGTCTATGCACATTCTCATGGAACCATCTTTCTTTTTAACGAACAAGATCGGTGCTCCCCAAGGGGATGAACTAGGACGAATAAAGCCTTTACTCAAGAGTTCTTGTAATTGATTGGACAGTTCTTGCATTTCAGGAGGAGCTAAACGATACGGTGCTTTAGCGACTGGTGCTGTACTGGGAACAAGGTCAATATTGAACTCGACTTGTCTAACAGGTGGAATACCTGGTAAGTCATCAGGAAAGACATCTGGGAAGTCCCGAACAATGGGGATGTCTTGAACTTTAAGTTCTTTAGCACTTTTATCAATGACATGTGCCAGGTACACGAGGTGATCTTTCTTGTCTAAGTACTTACGGAACTTCATAGCTGAGACGATCTTAAGTTCATTCGTGGACTTATCGCCTTGTACGATCAAGATCTCGCTGTTCTGAAGCGGTATATGAACTGATTTCTCGTGACAACGAATAGTCGCGTGGTGTTTGGATAGCCAATCCATTCCCACGATATCGTCAAAGCTACTAATCTCGACAGGGATTAGGTCAATTGTAAAGTTCTTGTCTACTAAGATCAAAGGACAGTCTAGAGCAATTTCATTAGTGCCGTACTTATGGCCATTTGCGTACTCTATCACATACTTATCATTTAGTTTGCCAGTTTTCATGTCAGTCTTAGCTTTAAAGTCTAATGCAACAAAGCTACGTTCAGCACCGGAGTCAAATAGTACGGAAGCATAATGATCGTTGAGAAAAAAAGTACCTGTCACAACCCGAGGGTTCTGACGAGCTTCCTCAGCGTTCAGAGCAAAAACACGGGCGTTATCAAGGCCTTGTTGGTTTCGCTGTTGCTGATGGTTCTGGTTCTGATGTCTGGGCCCGCGTGGATAAGCAACACGCTGAACTTGGGCGTTCTGGAACTGGTTCTGGTTTCTTTGAACTGGTACAGCAGGTGGTAGTAGAGGTCTAGCATCTCTCATCTGAGGATTTCTGTTCACTGGTGGAGGATTAGTTCTGATCAAGTTCGCTGAAACAGCATTGCAGTACTTAGCCATGTGCCCAATGCCTTGGCACTTATGACAGGTAGGACAGGCACCAGTGTGATGAAGATGACATCGTGAGCACTTAGGGTAAGCTCCAGAATATCTAGTCGGCTGAGGCACGGCGGTCACAACATAGTTCTTTAAAATCTTCCCCTTCTTACTTGGGGGCTCAACCTTCTTCTCAACAATCTCCTCAGCCTTTCTCTATCCCTTCTCAACATTCTCAGCCAAACCTCCATATCTAATGATGTCTTTGGTCAACGTCTTAGCCAGTACAGTGGCTCTGGACATAGTCTTGGGGCCTTTGCTGGTGAGGTCACAGCGGATCTCAGGAATCAAGCCCCAGATAAAACGATCAATCTTCTTCTCCTCGGTAAAAGCCAAATTTGGTACAAGTCTGGCAAGCTCGTTAAACCTCAAAATGTACTTCTCAATCTCTACACCTTCCATCTTCAAATCCCAAAACTCTTGTTCTAACTCCTGCAAGGCATCTTTGGTGCAGAACTCAGCTCTCATCATCTTCTGAAGTTCTTCCTAAGAGTGAGCATAGGCGGTCTTCCTGCCAACAGTAGTGACGATGCCAGTCCACCAAGACCTAGCAGCTCCGTCAAATTGGCTGGTCGCATGCTCCACCATCTTATCTTCAGTGGTCTCTGTGTGGTACAAGGCTTCTTCCATGTTCTCAAACCACATCAACAGTTCGGCAGCACCTTTCTCCCCTGTGTACACTGGGGGTTGCACTGAGTAAAGGTCTTGAACAAACAACCCCTACTTCGGGTAACTCTGCCCTATAAAAAGTTCACTTTTAATTTTTTCAAAAACTCATAATTTGTTGTTGTTACCTGAGATTTGATTCCAGAAACACGTTTTTGATTATCACAAGGATACTAAAAGTACAAACGATTTTGGTTTAACAACACAAAATCAAAAGATGAATTCAGTGTGTGAAAATGTGGCTGCACTAGGCGTTTTAGAGTGAGAAAGAAGAGAGAAGAAGAGAATGAATATTGTTGTGACTTCCCTCTCTAGGTTTCCATCTTTTCCTATATATACATTTCCATATTTAATGAACTTCATAAATGCAAGGACCATTTGCGAACTTTTTGAACTAGAACTTAATGAACATGAACGTTTATGAACCGAACTTTGTTATCTCATTGCACATAATCATGGAGTCGTTATATAGATCAAGATTTTAGATCAAATTGACCTTCATATAAGCACATAATGGAGGTCTAAAGTACGTCAAGAACTTAATCAAATTGAACTGTCGCCTTTCTAGTGGCGAAAGTACGTTTCAAGAACTTAATTAGAACGTTTCTAAGACGGTTGTTACAGAACAAGTTAGGCAGGTTGAAGGAGATAATCTGGAGCAGGTGGCTCAGATTGATTTAAATGTTGGAGTGAAGAAAGTACAAGTAGAGGACCAGGCAGGTGGAACCGGCCCAGATTGGGATATGGTTGATTCTCTACTTTCTGAGGATAATGATTTTGATGTGAATATGAGTTTTCTGGGAGAAGAAAAAATTGATTGCGCCATCCACTCTGTCTCCCAGTCAATTCTATCTGATATGCCTCCTCCACCCCCATAAAATACACCAATACCTCTTCCAGAACAAACAACAACAACTCGTGAATCACATTCTGCACCAGAAATTCAACATTCTGAACCACTGGTAGTCACCCAACCAACTGAAAATATCACAAGGGTTGCTAGTATCATCAATCACCAGAATCACCAATCCTTCTAGTGGTCTCTCCTCTTCTTCTTCAACCAAGGTCCAAGGCCTTTTTGATAAGGTGGCGGACCTGGAGAGATCACTTCAGGCTTCTTCTCAGGTTATTTCTGACTTCAAAACTCTAATTTCCAATAATCTTAAGTCAGAAATGAACATTTTTGCTGGAAATGAGAAGTTGGATGAACTTGTCGTGGCAACAAATAGAAATTCTGAATCAATACAAGTTGCAGTCCAAGGAATCAAGGGGGATGTGGTGAGAATTGTTCAGACTGCCATTCAAACTGAAGTTGCTCAACCTCTGGCAACTCTGACTGGTGATGTTCAGAATTTGACCACCAGAATAAGCTCTCTGGAGAGCAGGCCAACCCTGGAGAAAAACTCAGTGGTCAGCACCCTCAGTGATGAAGTTGTTAGAAAGTTCAGAGGAGATATGTTGAAAGAAATCACTGAGGAGGTGTCTGAAACTCTCCTTAGAAATCTCCGTGATGGGTTGTTGCCTGAAGTAATGAAGATGATCGACGCCCAGTTGCCTCGCCACTTTCCTCAGGATCTTGAAATAATTAAAAAGGAAGTGATGCAGTTGAGGAAAACTATGAACAACATTGCTCCAGTGTCTGGTCAAACTTTTGACACTACTGACAGACATAAGCTGGATCAGGTGTGGAATCATCTTCAATCTGGAGATGCTTCCAAGGGGGAAGGTTTTGGTTCTGGTACAGAGAAGGTTGTTGATCTAAAGAAGAAGATGGAAGTCTGGAAGAAGGTTATTGGAGAAGATGTCACTGGTACTGAAGCCAGTGGACAAGTTGAGGAAGAGGCTGCTGGTACTGATGCCAGTGAGCCAGTTTTTGAAGAGTTCCCAGCCATCCCTACCACAATGAAAAGTGGTGTCTGGGGAACCAACAGATGAAGCAGAAGAGGAATATGTGTCTGCTGATGAGGCCAAGGCAAAGAGACTGGAGCAAGAGTGCATCTTAATTGAAATTTTCAAGAAAAACTTAAAAAATGACTTGATTGCTCACCAGTTAGATATGGCCAGGCATGGGACTCTGGATTCTTACAACGCTGGCAGGTTGGGCGTACAAATTGAAGTTTACAAGAAGATGAAGGATGATCCCAGGCTGAAGAAATGTCTGGATGCCTTGGATGACGTCTATATTCGATCCATTTATGCTCAGGACGAACAAGTATGTGATTCTGAAATTTATGGTGTAAGCATACTGGATCTTATTGCCCAGAGAAGAGAAGAGCTGAAAAATCTCCAGCAACAAGTAAGGAGTAATGCAACTGCTCTGGAGCATGAATATAGGAAGACGGTTAAGGGTTTGCCCAAGGCACCAGCCATAAAATCCAAAGCTGCCAGAGATGCAGATCTTAGCACCTTCATTCCCTTGAACACAACTGAAAGGATAAACAAAGAAAAATTTCAACAAGTTGTTGAACAGAGAAAAGTGTCCAGGGAAGTGGATGAAATGGTGAAAAGGGCTCAGACAAAAGAAAAGTATGAACATTTGTCACAATTTAGAGTTGATGTCCGATCAATACTGGGTGCTGAGATCCATCTGGCAGAAAAGCATGACAACTTTTCTAAGTTCCATGTCAAACTCTTCAGAGAAGGGAACTTTACTAATGAAAGAAAAGACACTTCAATCAGGGCTTTTGGGTGCTCAGAATTAAGAGAGATTGGTCTTTCATTCAGGGGTAAAGATGTCTCCCAGGATGATAAATACTTTATGAAGAGGATTGGCAAGGAATGGATGAGGAAGGAATTGATGGAGATGGAGCTGGGCCTAAGGATTTCTCTTACTTTGTCTTCATCTCCAGGTGTAAAGAGGAAGGCCACTGAAGAGCCAGCTAGGCATGCTGAAAAGAAACAGGCCTGACTCTGATACTGTACTTGTATTTATTTTATGTTGATAAAATTGTAACTTTCCTCCAGTTGATGTCTGTAAATATAAGTTGCAATTTCTATTTTTTTACAAGTACTTATCCAGATTAAGTCTAGAAATTAAAGTGTACAAACTGGGAACACTAATGATCTATAAAGTGGCTCTCCAGAAACTCAAATTAGACTTAGTCAAATTTTTCAAGAATTCTTCAAGCACAAACTTGTATAGATAAAAGCTTGAAAATCCTTGCATAATTTCTAAACAAATAGGGGAAATTTGTTAGGTCCAGATTTACTGGACTCGCTCCAGACGTGACCACTGGAGCCCTCTGAAGATTTGTCCAGAAATTATGTGAAGACCAGTGAACAACTTACTTGAATAGAAATCTGGATTCCACCAGATTTATTCACTGGACTTCACTACCAGTCAAGATCTTTCCACTGAAGAACATTCTCACTGAAGTCAAAGACTGAAGTCTGAAGAAAGATGTCTGACAAATAGCGGAGCTCACTGGAAGACTTACTAGATCTCCTGACTGGAGTCCTTGTCAGTGTTCTAGACCTTACAAGTCTGAACACTGATTACGAGGAATTGACTTTATGCCTTTACATGCCTTTAACCGGACAATCCATTTGTCTTTTGTTAAAAGCCTTACACGCATTTAAAGGTGGCTGGTTAATTAGAAGACAAGTCACTATCATGTGACTTTATTCTTGTACTTTAATCAATGCTCCTAAGGAATTAAAGTAATTTCCTTAAATGCACATAACCATATTTGTACGGCAAAAAGAATATTATATTTATTCTTTTTGCCTATAAATACCAAGTCACTTCCTCGTCCAAATTACATACTTTTGCAATTTGGTGCCTTTGCTCAAATACTCTCGATCTAAACAGTCATACTTCACAACTTTAAGTATTTCGATCAAAGAGTTTATTTAGCAAATATTAGATCACTTGTAATTCATAGGTTGTTTAGATACTTACTTTGTACTATCTTGTTTCGCAACAACCTTGTATTTTATTTAACATCAATAAATAAAATACACTTGAAAATTACATTGTGTCTCACCATTTACTTACTTGCTTATCTTTATATTGCTTAAGTACGTATTACGTTATATATATTTTTGCATTTATATTTATCGTAATACTAGTCCAATCTAGTGCTTACTTGACGTTTAATACTAGTCCTATCTAGTGATTACTTGACTTGTTATTCTACACTTGTGGGTTAAACCATCGAGTGAGGGACTTCACACTAATTAAAACCCTAATAAAATTGAAATAAAAATTAAAAAGAAAAGATGAGAATACATACCCTTCTTGACATGATGATGATGGAATGGAGATTAAGAAATGATGATCTTGAAGAGTAGAAGAAGAAAAGAAATCACAAACTTTAGTGTGTGTGTGAGCTGTAACAACCGCCTTAGAAATAATTTAAATAAATCCATGATATGTTCTAGTTTCGAATATGTGCTCACATGAAGGTCTATTCAATCTTAAATCTTGAATTATAAGACGAGTCTATGGTCTATTGTGATAAGAATATTAGGTTTCAAGACGTAAGCGATTGTATCCAAGAAATTCTAGTCCGAAAATGTTTCATTTAGACCCTACATTTATTAGAATCATTAATTAAGGGAAAACTATAAAAGGGTTAGAAAACCCCATTTTTCCACTTCTTCACCATTTTCTCCCCATCTCACCTCTCTCTCTCTCTAAAAACACACACATACATTCACCATCTTCACCCACAAAAATTCATCCTTTGATTTTGAGTTGTTAAACCAAGATTTCTTGCATTTTTAGCTTCCTTGTGATAATCAAAACATATTTCTAGCATCGATTTTCAGGTAACCACAACAAATTTTGAGATTTTCATCAAAATAAAAGTTTACTTTTTAAGTGTATGTTCTTGATGATTTGGTCCATTTTGGTGTAAAAATCGTGTAAAAAGTTAGTGGGGTTTGTGTCTAAAAGTGGTTAGTAACCTTTTCGTGATCAAATTTGGGTCGTAAACATGTCTTAATCTTCAAAACCCTCGTTTTTGTTTGAACAGTCCCAAATTCGTCCTAAAAACACTTAAAACGAATTTAGTATCCTAGAAACGAATTTAAGTCTTCCAAAACGAAGTTAAGCTTCAAAACGAACTTAGCAAACGAACTTAAGCTCCAAACAAACTTAAGTCCTCAAACGAATTTAAGGTCTATCTTCGTTCAGATACACCTTATGAATTTAAGGTCTATCTTCGTTCAGATACACCTTACGAATTTAAAGTCTATCTTCGTTCAGATACACCTTACGAATTTAATGTCTATCTTCGTTCAGATACACCTTACGAATTTAAAGTCTATCTTCGTTCAGATACACCTTACGAATTTAAGGTCTATCTTCGTTCAGATACACCTTACGAATTTAAAGTCTATCTTCGTTCAGATACACCTTACGAATTTAAGGTCTATCTTCGTTCAGATACACCTTACGAATTTAAAGTCTATCTTCGTTCAGATACACCTTACGAATTTAAGGTCTATCTTCGTTCAGATACACCTTACGAATTTAAAGTCTATCTTCGTTCAGATACACCTTACGAATTTAAAGTCTATTTTTGTTAGTTGTAGAAATCAGATTTTATACTTAGTTGTAATCCAAGTCTATCATGTGCAAGGAAACCTTAATTAAGGTATAATCAAGACATATTCGATCTTGTTTATCAAAGTGCGAGTTCAAAGACGTTCATTATGAGTCTAGTGTATGAAAAACACTGTTGAGTCAAACGTTTAAAGATCTTTAGTGAACCAAATCATCAGTACATCAAGGACACTTAGTGAATAAATAATCACGATAAATAATACATGTATCCATCTATGCTCAATGGTTTGTGATTAGGTTGACATCAAGACATACTTGGATCGAGTAGATATATTCTACTATATCTATGCTTATACTCTGTGCTCACAGAACTACGTTGTAGCAGATCACTGTGAGTCTTCGTAGCCCCTTTTTCTTTACTTATTTCGGGGTGAAAGGAATACTACTCATGCTTTTATACATGCCGTAACTACTGTTACTACTCTTCGGCTATTTGACTACTTGATACTACTAGCCGGTCCTATTGAGGATTGTGTGTGCTCTATTGATACTATTAGCCGGTCCTATTGAGGATTGTGTGTGCTCTATTGATACTATTGGCCGGTCCTATTGAGGATTGTGTGTGCTCTATTGATACTACTAGCCGGTCCTATTGAGGATTGTGTGTGCTCTATTGATACTACTAGTCGGTCCTATTGAGGATTGTGTGTGCTCTATTGATACTATTTGTCGGTCCTATTGAGGATTGTGTGTGCTCTATTGATACTATTAGTCGGTCCTGTTGAGGATTGTGTGTGCTCTATTGGTACTATTAGCCGGTCCTATCGAGGATTGTGTGTGCTCGCTTACTTATGTGCAAGTTGGTCACTAGCCACTACATACTACTTTACACTTGAGATCTATTGACGGCATAAAATGCTTTTATACTACTTGTTTATACTCAAACCTACGAACTCACCAACCTTTGTGTTGACTCTTTTAAGTATTCCTTTCAGGTAATCAGGCTAATCGTGGCTAGGAGTGGTAGCATGGGACTATTAGCAGACTTCAGGATTTAGGGTTGGAGTTTGCATGCTTGTACTTTGTGGTTGGTGGCAATATGCCCAATCGTATCCCCTGCGTGGGACTTTTCGTACTTGATTTGATCATCTTTGTTGAACTTGTGTGTAATAACTACTACTATGCTTGTTTGGTTATGAAATTGAATATTTATGATTATTCTAAGCACTCATTTAGTATTCCTATGTAACATCCATGTGCGCGTGTGCTTTATCTTACATCCCGAGTTTTCCGCCGCTGTCGGGGTGTTACATGAGCCGTGGTGTGTGTGTGAGATTTTGGAGAAGAAAATAAATTTTGAGAGGGAAAAAGATAAAGTAAGAAGAAAACGATCGGCCCCCCTTTTTCTTTTTTCTTTTTTTTATCATTTATTTTAATTAAATAAGGAAAAGAAAAACTTAACGGGTCCTTACCATCTTGCGCCACGAAGTGAGCGGCTCGCGCTGCTAGCAGTTTAGGACGTCCCTTGCGCCGCGACTTCGTATTCTCGTGCCCGCGAGAAAATCTTTTGACCCCTATGCTTCGATTCTCACGCCACTAGCTTCTAATCTCGCGCCGCGAGATTCTGTTTTGGACCCAGTAGCGCCGCTATTAACTGTCTCCCGCCATGATTTTTCGAGCCAAAACTTCTGACCCTCGAACCCCTAAACTCGCGCCGCTAGCTAGAATCATAGCGCAACGAGATTCTGTTTTGGACCCAGTAGTGCCACGAGCGACAATTCTCGCGCCACGAGGTTCTGTTATTGTCAGATTTTTGACTATTTGACACACATTACAAATACTGGTTCACCCAAAATCATTTGTCACCTGCAAAGAAAGAAAATACTGAAAATAAAATGAAAACGCACGGGTTGCCTCCCGAGAAGCGCTTATTTATTAACGAGTCATTTGCTTGACTCGATCAAACCTCATTCTTCACACGAAAAGTGGGAGCTCCTCGATCAAGTCCCCCTCCCCAACTTCTTCTTCGTGGTAGAACTTTAATCGGTGTCCATTAACAATGAACGAGCTTCCATTTTCTCGATACAATTCTACATATCCCGAGGGATATACATGCTTGATAACAAATGGCCCATTCCACCTAGATGTAAGCTTGGGTTGGTAGATTTTGAACTTCGAGAGAAACAATAACACCTTATCTCCCGCCTTGAAATCTTTTCTCTTGAGCTTCCTATCGTGCCAAACTTTTGTTCTTTCTTTATACAACAACGAATTGTCGTAGGCACCATGTCTAAGCTCGTCTCACTCATAGAGTTGTAACATCCTATTTTCACCGGCTTCGATCAAGTCCATATTGCATTGCTTCAAGGCCCAATACGCCTTGTGCTCAATTTCTACCGGCAAATGGCAAGTCTTGCCATAAAGAAGTCGGTATGGTGTGGTGCCGATAGGAGTCTTGAAAGTGGTGCGAAATGCCCATAGGGCGTCATCTAACTTCTTTGACCATGACTTTGGGTTCCCATCAACGGTCTTCTCCAATATTCTCTTTAAAGCATGATTCGTGTTCTCAACTTGCCCACTAGTTTGTGGGTGATATGAAGTTGAGAACCGATGTGTGACCCCATACATCCTCAAAACTTTCTCCAATTGGTAGATGGCGAAATGAGTGCCCTGGTCACTTATCAAAGCTCTTGGCATACCGAATCGGCTAAACAATGCCTTCAAGAAATCAATCACAACCTTGCCATCATTGGTAGGCAAGGCTTTTGCTTCAGCCCACTTCGAGACATAGTCAACCGCAACCAAAATATAGAGACACTTGTTGGATGGTGGAAACGGTCCCATGAAGTCAATGCCCCACACATCGAAAACTTCACAAACTTGAATGGATTGTTGGGGCATTTCATCTCTTCTCGTGATAGTTCCTTGCCTTTGACATGCATCACATGTCTCAACTAGCGTTTGAGCCTCCTTGAAAATGGTGGGCCAATAGAAACCCGCATCAAACACTTTCTTTCCCGTCACCAATGGCCCATAATGCCCACCAGTAGGACCATAGTGGCATTCATCCAAAATTCTCCTAGTCTCACCACCCCAAACACACCTTCTTATCATACCATCCGCACATACTTTGAACAAATAAGAGTCTTCCCAAAAATAATGATTGATTTCGGAGAAAAATTTCTTTCTTTGTTGAGAAGTCCATCCTTTGGGCAAAATTCCTACACACAAATAGTTAGCAATATCAGCATACCATGGTGCTTCTTCATCCTCCACCTGCATCAAAAACTCATAGGGAAAAGAATCATTAATTTCATGCTCCTTCAACTCCTCACGGTGAGGGTTTTCGAGCCTACTCAAGTGGTTAACGGCAACATTTTCAGCCCCACTTTTATCTTTGATTTCAATATCAATTTCTTGCAAAAGTAAGACCCATCTAAGCAAGCGGGGTTTAGCATCTTGCTTCGTGAACAAGTATTTCAAAGCCGAATGATCGGTGAACACAATGGTCTTATTCAATACCAAGTAAGGTCTAAACTTATCAAAGGCATAAACCACCGCCAACAATTCCTTCTCGCTTATGGTGTAGTTTTGTTGGGCGGGGTTTAGGGTTTTGCTAGCAAAATAGATTGGACGAAAGTGCTTCTCATCCCTTTGGCCAAGAACGGCCCCCAAAGCATAATCACTAGCATCACACATAAGTTCAAAGGGTAAAGACCAATTCGGTGAAGTCATTATCGGAGCATTTGTCAATTTGTCTTTCAAAAGAGAAAAAGCATTTAGACATTCATCATTAAACTCAAAAGCAACGTCTTTTTCCAACAATCTAGTCATAGGCCGTGTGATTTTTGAAAAATCTTTGACGAACCGCCGGTAAAACCCGGCATGACCTAGAAAACTTCTTACCGACTTCACATTGGTGGGTGGAGGAAATTTAGTCATAACATCAATTTTGGCTTTGTCAACCTCAAGTCCCGCCCTTGACACTTTGTGACCCAAAACTATACCTTCTTTTACCATAAAATGACATTTTTCCCAATTAAGCACCAAGTGTGCTTTCTCACATCTAGCAAGCATTTTGTCCAAATTAGCCAAACAACTATCAAATGAGTTACCAAATACCGAAAAATCATCCATGAAAACCTCCATGGAGGTTTCAATCATATCTTGAAAAATTGCCAACATGCATCTTTGAAAAGTGCCCGGTGCATTACATAAACCAAAAGGTATGCGGCTATAAGCATATGTTCCAAAAGGGCAAGTGAAAGTTGTTTTCTCTTGATCATTAGGATCAATGGGTATTTGGGAGTACCCGGAAAAACCATCTAGAAAACTAAAGAATTCATTACCCGCCAACCTTTCAAGCATTTGGTCCATGAAGGGTAAAGGAAAATGGTCCTTTTTGGTGGCCTCATTCAATTTTCGGTAATCAATACAAACACTCCAACCGGTGACCGTCCTAGTTGGGACCAATTCATTTTTCTCATTCGTGATGACGGTCATCCCTCCCTTCTTTGGTACACAATGTACTGGGCTAACCCATTGACTATCCGATATTGGAGAAATTATACCCGCATCAAGTAGCTTAACAATCTCTTTTTTCACAACATCCTTCATGTTAGGATTAAGCCTTCTTTGCCTTTGAATTACTGGTTTCACATTTTCAATTAAATTGATTTTGTGTTTGCAAAAATCGGGGCTTATCCCAGGTATATCGGATGTCTTCCAAGCAAAGGCCTTTTTATGGGCCTTTAGAATGGACATGAGTCTATCCTTCTCCTCACCCGAAAGTGATGAGGAGATAACAATGGGAAGTAGAGATGTACCTTCCTAGAATGCATGCTCCAAGTGATCGGGCAATGGCTTTAATACTAAATCCGTTGGAGGATTATCAATGGAAGTGGGTAGCTTGCCACTTGGAATTACCTCAATTTCTTCAAATCCCTCATCTTCCAATGGAATGTCATCCATGCTTAGTGCCAAAATCTCTTCAATCTCTTCAACTTGGTCACTAGTGACATCTCCTTCTCCAATGCTTGCCATTCTCTCATCGCTTTCTTCACCATCAACTCCTACAAGCTCCAATTTTTCCAACTCGGTCGCATCATCTATAACATCAATTCTAAAACAAGTGTCATTGGAAGAATAAGAATGTTTCAAAGCTTTTTCAATTTTAAACACAATACGATCTTCCCTGACACCCAAGGAAATTTCCTTCTCCTTTACCCGAATGATAGCATCCGCGGTATATAAAAATGGTCAGCCCAAAATGAGAGGCACCTTGGTGTCCTCCATTTCCAAAATTACAAAATCAACTAAAAAGACAAATTAGCCTACTTGCACTTGCAAGTTTTCGGCCACCCCCAATGGGTATTGAAAAGAGTGATCCGCAAGGCGGATGCTCATTTTGGTTGGCCTTAGTTGCCCCAAAGAAAGCTTGGTAAAAACGGAATAGGGCATCAAATTGATGCTTGCCCCAAGGTCGGCTAAAGCTTTACAAGTTAATTTTCTACCAAATGAACAAGCAATTAAGAAACTCCCTGGATCCGAAAGCTTGGGTGGAAGCTTGTTTTTGATAACCGCCGAGCATTCTTCATTTAGAAAGGTTGCCTTTGCTTCATCAAGTTTCTTCTTGTCCGTCACTAGTTCTTTGATGAACTTGGCATAATTGGGTATCCCCGAAATAATCACCACTAATGGCACATTGATTGTCACCGACTTGATCATGTCAAAGAACTTGTTGTATTGTTCTTGAATTTTCTCCTTCGTCAACAGTTGAGGAAAAGGGATCTTGGGCTTATATGGCTTGACTTCGGGTTCCTTGATTGGTGTGGCCTTAGGAACCGAAGTAGTCACCACCAGCGGTGACTCCATTTCCACATCTTCATCAAACTGTTCATCAAAGTGCCCAACCTATGGAGAAACATTAGAAACAAAAGATTTATCATTATAAGAAGATACTACCTTCCCGGACCGTGTGGTTATGGCATTTTTGTCTCATTCTGGTGTTGCGGTCCTTTGTATTTGTCATCACCATTCCTCCATGATCCTCCTTGGACTTGATTCGGGTTTTGTTGGGTATTACTTGGAAGAGTACCTGGTTGCCTTTGATTGTTGCTCATCCTATCGATTCTCTTTTCCAAGTTGGAAATCAAAGCTTGGTTGTTGCGGTTGCTCACATCTATCTTGTCATGCAAGCCTCCAATCTTGTCATTCAAAAGCTTTGAGTAATTCTCCATTGAAGTATTTCGCTTCTCTTGAACCTCCTCCCTCTTTTATTGCTTATCTAAGAACTTGGCCATCATGGCCATGAGAGATGGTCCTTCCTCCCCATTATCATCCTTCTTGGGAGGTGATGGTGGTTGTTGTTGTTGAGGTGCGCCATGATTATCATCTCTTTGCCACCTATATTGAAAATTTCCACCACGATTGTTAGAAAAAGAATTAGAAGAGTTAGAAGAATTACCTAGGTGACGGCCTTGATGATTGCCACCACGTTGGAAAAGTGGTTGATATTGCCCCGAACGTTGGTTTGAAACAAAGTTGACATCTTCTTGAACCATAGAGTCACATTCATCGGCATAGTGTGGTCCTCCACAATGAATACAACCCCCGGCCATTATCTTCACATCTCGCTCTAGTCCTCCAAAATTATTCTCCACCATGGAGAACCTTTCATCCATTCGGTGTGAAAGTTTCTGAATTTCAGCAACTACCTCGGATGTTTCACCATCATCTACCCGAGCTACCACTTTTCTTGACCTCCTATCTCTACTCGGGGACCTAGTAACTTAAGCTTTTGCCGTATCCTCAAACATTTTCCAAAGCTCACTTGAAGTCTTATAAGTAATACTACCCCCACAAGTCATGACCATTTTCTCATAATTCTCCCTATTCATACCATCCATGAATATACCCACAATCTCGGTATCACTCACCCCATGCCCGGGACATTCCCATAAAAGATCCTTCATTCTTAGCCAAGCCTCAACAATGGACTCATCCTCATCTTGCCTAAAAGAACGAATAACAAGTCTAAGCTCTCTTTCCCTATTAGCCGGAAAGAACCTTTTAATCAAAGCTTCTCTAACCGCCCCCCAAGTAGTCAAACTATTTGGTGCTAGCCCCTTTAACCATTTATGAGCCTCACCCGTGAGAGACATAGGAAAAAGCTTCATCTTGACATTGTTGCTTTGATTTTCCCCATAGTTGAATAAATTACAAATCATCTCATACTTGTCGAGATGCTCATGAGGATCCCTTTTGTTTCTCCCGTCAAAACGCAAGTCCTTAACCATTTGCAAATGGTTGCCTTTTACCGTGAAAGTGTCAATTTCGGGATAAAGGATGGCCGATTGGCGAGAAGTTGGTATGGTTCGAGGAAGGTCCTCGATTCTAGTGTGAAAAAGAACGGGTGGATTATTTTGTTGTCCGGCCATGTTGATGTCCGGCTTCGGTGATTCAGGTGGAGTGGGTGTTTTATCGGAAAGTGGTTCTTCTTTCTCGGACTGGTAGCTCCACTCGTTACTTCCCGACTCATAGTAAGTCTCGTGAAGTAAAAAGTTGGAGTTGGGTCTAGGTGTGGTGTCTATGTAAGAAGGTGCGGAAGATGATGGTTGTGATGATTATGGTTTGTTTCGTTTTTTGAGTTTATCGGGATTGGAGGTAGCCTTCACTAACAGTTTCCCTAAAACTCGAGTGCTCATCCACAACCTAACTGTAATCTGCGAACACAACACAACAAACAACACCTTAATAGCACCTGATGTACAACAAAGCAAACTAAAAATAAAATAAAGCAAGTAACTTTCCCGTGCAAAGCACGAAAAAGGATCGATTCACATAATCTAGCCAAAAGTACTTAAAATCAATCCCCGGCAGCGGCGCCAAAAACATGATGTGTGAAATCGAGTTTAATAATTTATAACAAGATCTACCGCTTACTGACTACCACACACTTACAGGTAGTGTACCCATTCGTATGTAATATAATTAATTGGTAAGACCAGGATCGAACACAAGGACCAAAAATTGCACTAAAGGTTGTTGAAATGTAAATCAAAAGAAAATTTGGTTTGTGACCGAGTTGTCACTTTGCGTTTCGAAAAGTTAGTTTGCCGAAATTAAATCAAAGGAATTAATCGGAAATGGTTTTAGTGTTAACAATAATTAAAAAGCCATCTATGTCGAATCCGCTCCACAAGAAGTCTAGGTTGCATATGGTTTAAGCTCAAAATTCATATTTGTTGGTGATAATAATCGTGACAAGTCGAAAATGCAAACGGGTGCACAACGTTTGTAAAATCTACTTAATCACCTAATCAACTCAATTTCTTGCAACAAGTGGTACCACCAACCCTATTACAATTCCTTGAACCAACTAGTTTGCTTGATTATTTAAATAATAATTTTATTATTGTGAAAGAAACGTGGTACCACCAACCGTTAAATCCACTTAACAAAGTAACTTCTATTAAACTTGTATTCTTTACTACCATACCATGACCTAGCAAAAGTTATTCATAGACAAACAACTAAAATAATACTTGCATTCAACTAGTAACACTATCGAAGAACACAAATATCATGAAGAACACAAATTTAAATAGAAAAAAACACTTCATTAAGATCTTGACAAAATGTTAAATAGAACCAACTTGAATTCAAAATATTATGCAACCATAACTAATTGTTTCACTTCATCTTCATTGATGTATAAAGATTTAGCTGCTTATAATGTTAAGAGCTAAAGATTCAAATAAAAAGGAAGACATAATGTACCAAATATGAAGAATAAATCCAAATCGAGGTTACAATCGAGCTACAATAAGTAATGAGAGCCAAAAATAATCTTCAAGACTTCAAATGGTGTTGGGGTGATCAAAAACCCTTGAAAACCCTTCAAAAACTGCTGGAAACAAAGTGTGTGTGCTCAAGTGTCCAAGACTAGGGTTAGGGTGGAATGGTGGATGGTATTTATACCCCAAGAGAAAGAAAATGGTGATATCAGCTTGATCTAGCGCCGCTAGGTATGTTTCTGAGCAATTCTTATCGACGGATAGACAAACTCGTGCCACTAGGTCCCTATCTAGCGCCGCTACTGGACTTTGTTCACTGCCTAGCGCCGCTAGGACACTAGCTAGTGTCACTAGTTTGTGCTGGAGTTGCCGTTTTAGCTTTGTTCTTCACCATTACTCATCCGTTAGTGCATATGGATCTTTCTTAAGTCGTTTTCTACCATTTGTGAGCGATAAACTTGCTTTAGACCTGAAATCACTAACAAATACCATAAAGCACCACAAAACATGTATAAACGGCTATCAAACGTGTCTAAAACGTCCAAATTGTATAAGGGAAACATGTATAAATTGAGACATATCAATATACTATATACATATACATATATAAATATAGATATAGGTATACCTGTCCGCAGATTCTTGAACTTCTTCAGCTGCAGAAAAGAAGAGATATTTTTCTGTGAAATGTAAATGCGATCCCATTTTCAATTCAAATATTTTAATTTATAACCAAAAAATAACCCTAAAAAACTCAGCAAATTCGTTATCACAAGTAAAGAATAACCCAAATTCATAACCAAAAAATATTCCCCAAATTCCATATCATCAATCAAAAAAAAATCACCAGATCTATACAAATACCTAGCCTAGATTCATATTACACCACCATAACCAAAAAGCTAAAATATCTACAAACATCATAACCAAAAGATCACATAGTGGTAAATAAAACGTTATCCTCTCAGATCTGGCCCAATACTAAAGAATACATACACACCAAAAAATTAAAAATTAATATAGTTGATAATACTCTTAACTAAAAATTAATAGAGTTTTGGTTGGGGAAACAGTGACCACCTGTAGGCCTTTACGTGGCAGTTTTTTTCGAAGGTGACAGTAAATTGAGAGGTGCTTTTGTAAGATATGTAGTATATATATAGTTACGAGATCAAATGCGAAAGTATCTTAACGAAAAAGGAGAAAGAAGATTCGTTTTTGATTTTTTTAGCTTATTTTTTTGAACTTTTTTTTTCTTTTTTTTTTGAACTTTTTTCATTCTCTCTTTAGTTAACTAATTCTATATAAAAATTTAAAAATATTTTTTTTAATTGGCGTAACTCGTAAAGCTATAGGTGAAGCCTCTCAGTCTATGGCGGAGCCATGATGGCTAAGGGCGAAATCCGTTAGGTAGATCACCGATCACCCCTATGACCTATCACTCCCACCAACTACCCCTTATTAATATCCTTAAGGGCGAAGCCCGATCCGTACCTTTACATGTATAACTCATTAACTCGGGTTAAAATATATATTTTTTAAATTTTTATTTTTTTTTATGGATTGAGTTAATTAAAGAAATAATGATAAAAGTGAAAAAAAAAAATCAAAAAAACAAGCTAAAATTTTTTTTAAAAAAAAGGATATTCTCTCCTTAATTACTTTCTCTCTGGAGCACCACCCTATATATGTGTATATGATATTAAATTAAATAAATTTTATAAAAGGTGTTTATATGTTATAACTTATAAATTCATCCAAAACTCAAAATCAGTGGCCATGTGGCATTATGCGAGTTGGCTTGTGGAGAATTTAGCCATATAAACTGCCACTTAACAATTGTTCTGAGTTTGGGCTACAGAGAAATTGGGCCATCTAACAATTGATCCAACGAAAAAGAGCATTGGTTAACAACCGGGTTAATAATGGTCTTAATGGAAGATTTATCTTTATAATAGAGATCAAGGGTTCAATATATTCTCAATTTCGTCAATGTTGGAGGGACTAATCCTAAACCTTTGTTAGAACCAAAGTTGGGGAACTGGTTACACGGACTTGACTCGGTGAGGTGGGGAGTCAGAACATTTTGAAGAATCGGACTCGACTCGGGGAGAACTCGCATTGGAAATTTAAATACAAAAATAAGTATTTTTAAAGTTATATGTGATAGAACTCTAAAAATATATTCCAAACTTCAAATTTAAACATAATTGTTTTAAAACATTAACATAATAATTCAAACTTGAAAATTAAACGTTGAATTAGTCGATAGATTTCACGTATCATCATCATTTTGTCAGTGTCAAGGTTAGAGAACTAGTGATTCGGAATCGACTTGGCGAGGCGAGGAGTCAAGAGTTTATTTTAGGTACTCGACCGACACGATGGAGTTTTACAACCTTGGTTAGAACTGGAAAGCATATGTACTTTAGGTATAGGTACGTAGGAATATCAACATCTCAACATTCCCCATACATCGTCAAAAATAGTATTGAGACCAAAACTGTAATATCCATAAAAAAAAATTAAAAAATTAAAACACTATTAATAAGAGATAATGTAACACACACACAATCTACCTATATATATAACTAGGTGCTAAATTCATTCATAAACAAACAAAAACCCTTGGATGGATTCTATCTTTGATTTAGAACCATTAGATCAAATTTAATTATTTCATCTTTATTAAATGACAATATTAATACTTATACTTTTTATAACTATACAAAAAAATCCCTCTCTATATTTAATTTACACTTTTTGATATTTCATCACAAATTTACACTTTTTACCCAATAATTTTAATATAATATATTTAATAGATTAATAGTTAATATATATCCTAATAATAGAATGATACTATCTATCTTAGATCTTATCCAATAGAATAATAGTTAATATCATATGAAAAAAATAAAGCATATTTTAATTTGAAATATTTAATATATGTTTCATATAAAATATATAGATTAATTCCCTATTAATAAAAATAGTAAGCTAAATATGCATGACTATTGTGATTACTATTATAAAGGAATTTGAAAAAAATATAAGGACTTTGAAAAAAATATAACGTTTTTACATACAATATAGGGTTAATTACACGGATGGTACCTGAGTTGTGTTCGAATTTGCATTTTTCATACCTCAAAGAACTTAATTACGCGAGACATACCCAGAGTTGGCAGTAATGCACACCCACCATACCTCCGGCTAACGGACTCAAACGGATCGTTAAATTTAGACATGTGCGAGGGTATAAACGTAATTGACCACCCAGGTACCTACGTCCTTTGTTTTTTTCCCCTTTTTATACCCAATAAACCTAAAATATATTCATTTCATACCTAATCTTTTTTAAAAAAAAACCCTATAAATTGCTCCCTCTCTTTTCCATCTCCATGCCGGGCTCCGGTTGGGTAATCCGGCCAAATGATGCCGACGATTATGATCTTGCTACATTATATGGTAAGAAACCCAGATTTAATTTTTTTTTTCTCTGAACCCTAATTGATAAAAATAATTATTAATACTTTTAATTATTTTTTCAGAGGGGAAACCTACAATGTTGTCGTTGAATTTTTATCATGGGGGTCAAATGAAAGTTGAACATGGTCGAACCTTTTATGTTGGTAAGAAAACTTATGTTGACCACGTGGACTGCAAAACTTTTTCATTGCTTGAACTGCAACCCATTATGACACAATTAGGTTACACTGAAGCTAGTATTAAGTCTTTTGATTTTGGGAGGCCTTACTGTTCTTATCAGTTAGGAGCCATTTCGGTTTCTACTGATGAAGATGTAGACAAGTTGTTTATGTACACTAATGGTGCTTCTAAATTCCTGAATGTATATGTTGAGCATAACCTTGATGCACTTAGGTCACCCAAAATGACTAAGTGTACTGCCAGGAAATCTGTAAGGACCATTAACAAGGATTTAGCTAGGAAATTATTCACTGAGGATAATGTGGAAACCACTGAAGGTAATGGGGAAACCACTGATAATGTTGTGAATGATGTTCAAGATAATATGGAAACCACTGATAATGTTGTGAATGATTTTGATGATAATAATGAAACAACTGATTATGTTGAGGTTAATGAAGAGCAAGATAAACTATATGATGGGGTGGAATTGGTAGACAAGGATAATGTTGTGAATGATGTTCAAGTTGACATGGGTGATTATTCACTAAATTTTGAAAACCAAATGAACAATGCTTTAAACATGTTGAATAATCAGATCAATAATGGTGAGGATGATGAGTTAGAAATGATTGACAATGACTACTTTTATAGTGGAAGTGATTCTGGTGGTGATGAGAAAGAGAGAATGGAGGCTAGGAGGTTAAGGAAGTTTAGAAAGCAGCAACAGACAAGTGCTGCAGATAATGTTCCTTTCTATTTAACTCAAACATTTGGGGATTCTTCAGAAGTTAAACAATTATTAAGGAATTATGCAGTTGAAAGTAGAAGGAAAATTAAGTTGATATTCAATGATCAAAGGAGGGTAAGGGTAATATGTGAAGGAGTTGTACCATCTGCAACTTTTTGGCCTAATGAAGTTGAGCCTAATGAAGTTAGGCCTACTGAAGTTGAGCCTACTGATAAAGGGAAAAGGGCTATCGGGCCTACTGAAGTTGGGCCTACTGATAAAGGGAAAAGGCCTGTTGATCCATGTGACCAGGAAAACCCTAACGCATCCACTTGCAATAAACAAGTGTGTCCTTGGGTGTTGCATTGCAGTAAATTACCAGACCAAAAAACATGGATGGTCAAGACTTTCAAGAAAATACATACATGTTTACAATCCAGGGAGATAAAGGCATGTACATCAACTTATATGGCAAGACAGATTAGAGAGCAAATCAGTAGAAATCCAGGGATCCCAACCAAGGCATTGCAAGAAGAATTAGAACAAAAGTTGCAGATTTTAGTTTCTTGGATGAAAGCATTTAGAGCAAAAACACAAGCAAGCGCTGATAACAAAGGGGACTTCCATACACAGTTTTCATTACTTAGGGATTACTGTGAGGAGTTGAAGCTTCAAAACCCAAGTACAACTATTAAAATAGAGGTTGAAAGATCATGTAATCCAGAAGCCACAACTAGACAATTCAAGAGGATATATGTTTGTATTGGTGGACTGAAGGAGGGATGGAAGGCATGCATGAGAGATTTGATTGGATTAGATGGTGCATTCATGAGAGGGCCTTACCCTGGTCAAGTTTTGACTGCTGTAGGGGTTGACTCAAACAATGGCATCTATCCAGTGGCATTTGCAGTGGTTGAAGCTGAAACCAGAGACTCTTGGACATGGTTTCTTGAAGGTCTTGGCCCAGATTTGGAGTTAGAGTCCCATTACAACTTTACTTTCATATCAGATAGACAAAAGGTACATTTATGTATGTATAATTCATATAATTTCACAATCTGTTAAATACATTTAAGTATAACACTGTTATTAAGTATAATTTCAATTTAAGTATAGTTTCCATTGTTTAAGTCAATTTGTGTTATTAAGTATAATTTTATGCTAATTTAAGTAAAAATGCATATTATGTTGTAAATGCAGGGTCTTATCCAAGCTATTGGCAATGTGTTCCCTTTTGCTGAACACAGGTATTGTGTCAAGCACATACATGAAAACATGAAACACAGGTATTGTGCCAGTCAAGGTGTTGGAAGCCAAGCAGGTGCCACTCAAGGTGTTGGAAGTCAAGCAGGTGCAAGTCAAGGTGTTGGAAGCCAAACAGGTGCCAATCAAGGTGTTGGAAGTCAAGCAGGTGCAAGTCATCATGTGGGAACTCAAGCAGGTGCAAGTCAAACTATGGGTAGTCAAGCATTTAGGAGTCAAGGTGTTCGAAGTCAACCAGATGGCAGTCAAGCAAGAAAAAGTCAAGCAGGTGGCAGTCAAGCAACAAAAAGTCAAGCAGGTGGTAGTCAGACAGGTGGCAGTGAATCTGGTGGGAAGAGGCTTGTTAAGAAGGTGAGAGGCAAGAGTGCTAGAATTGCAAGACAAAAGCTTGCTGCAGTTGTGCCTGGACCAGGATTGCACCAAGATGATGCTTTAGTAATTGAGTAGTATTGTGTGTCTTGAAACTTTAATCTACTTAAGACTCTATTTTAATGTTGGTTTTTGTATCCTATTTTGATGTAACCTGAATTTGTTAAGACTTCGAATTATGGCGTGTAATGCAATGTAACTTTGAACTTATGCTGCTTAATCTGCTCTTTTGGTTAATCTGCTACTTTTGTTAATAACTCAAACATATATTCTGCTATTTTGTTAATAACTCAAACATATATTCTGCTATTTTGTTAATACAACAAACTTATATTCCAATGCTAATTCATACTTCATTACAGTTGTTACCAATTTCACAAAATACAACCATACCCAAATACATTGTCAAGTGGAACTATTTAACACAAGGATAACAAAAACAAAAATAATCCAACTTATAACCAAAAACATCTTTAATCTTCTAGCTTCTCTCTGACTGGATTTTAGCTTGGAATCGACCAAATTCTTGGACCTCAATAAACCAGGTATGATGTCAACAGAACGAGGACACATTGCGGGATCAACCCAACCTATAAACCTACAATTTGAACCCTATATACAACAACACAAACTTCAATCGATTAAAAAAAATAATAATAATAAGAAAATAACCAAAAAAAAAACTAACCTTTTGTGGACAACAATAAAAACGACGACCTGGGTTAATATCAGTCTACGAAGTTCGAACTACGACCTTTCTTCCACACCAACATATCACCATTTTGTGGGATCGATTTTTATTAGGTAAACCCTAATTTTGGTTTAATTTGCAGGAAAAGGGGGAAGAAATAAAGAAAAAAGACGTTGGGGATTAATAAATAAGGAGGAACGGGGTAAAAGAGTAATTTACCCTCGCACATGATCGGCACGTGTCTAAAATTAAAGATCCGTTTGAGTCCGTTAGCCGGAGGTATGGTGGGTGTGCATTTTTCCTAACTCTGGGTATGTCTCGCGTAATTAAATTCTTTGAGGTATGAAAAATGCAATTTCGAACACAACTCAGGTACCATCCGTATAATTAACCCTACAATATATTATCAATGTATTGTACATTTACCCCCCCCCCCCCAAAAAAAAAAAAAACCCTTTTTCCAACTTTTTTTTTCTATTCTATTAAAAATAAAAACAACTTAAACTTTTTACTCTAGAGGGTTTTATCTAAAAAATAATGTTTCCAACCAAGTGATGTACTTTGTAAGAGGGGGCCTGTGACAATAAACTCAATGTTTGTATGTATTCTTTATTTATTAATATTTTTTAGGAACAAAATTACAAAAATACCCTTAAAAAAGTTTACATTGTACCAAAATTGGAGTGGGGACTCCATCCATGTTTATATTTCATAAATTTTGCAAAGTTATTATAGAATAAAATCTAAACTCAATACTAATGCGTTGTCTATGATGGATTCTAACTCGGTAATTCAAAGTATTTAGGATATATTATTTTTCTCTATTTCGATTGACAAAGATCACAACTTCATTTTTTTTTGTGTAGAAGGGTAAGGGAGGAGGGGGGGGGTCAAACTCGGAAAATGAAATGTAATAGATCTATTGGAAGATAATTGTCAGGTAAAAAAGTGGATGGTTTAGGTTTTGGTGGTTTAGATACTCTTAATTTAGCATTGATATCTACAAATGGATATGACATGTGGTTCAAAATCTTGATTACGTTAGGTTTAAAATCATCAATGTGATTCATGGTTTCGAGTTTGCGTTCCTGTGTAAAACAAATAGTAATAATATGTAGGCAAATATATGTTCCTCATTCTCGAAGGCATACTTGATTGCTAGCCCCCTTAAGATGTTATTAAAGAACAATTGGGAGTGAAAATAAGACAAGATTCACCAAATTGGAGTAGGGACTCCATCCATGGTTATATTTCATAAATTTTGCAAAGTTATTACAGAATAAAATCAAAACTCAATACTAATGTGTTGTTTATGATAGATTCTAACTTGGTAATTCAAAATATATTTAGGATATATTATTTTTCCTCTATTTTGAATGATAAAGATCACGACTTCATTTTTTTTTTTTTGGTGGAAGGGGTAAGGGAGGAGGAGGGGGGGTCGAACTCGGAAAATGAAATGTAATGGATCTACTAGAAGACAATTGTCAAGTAAAAAAGTGGGTGGTTTAGGTTTTCGTGATTTGGATACTCTTAATTTATCATTGATATTGTACAAATGGATATGACATGTGGTTCAAAATCTGAATTATGTTAGGTTTAAAATCATTGATGTGATTGATGTGTATTTTCTAGTCTTAAATTTATAAACACGAAATACCTAGCTACTGACTACTACACACTTGCGGGCAGTGAACCCGTTCGTATGCAATATAGTTGACTTGGTAAACCGAGATCGAACACAAGGACTTATTAAGCAAATGTTACAGTAAAGTGATTCAGATTAAAAGGGGGGTTTTGTGACCGAATTGTCACATTGCAAAAGTTAGTAAGAAAAGTCAGTAATCCCGTAGGATTAATCGCAAGAGAATATTTGGTTGTTGAATCTTAACACATATTTAAAAGGAACACCTACTTGGGTCAGCTCACATGCCAATCATCGGGTCTAAATATTACTTGCATTTGTTGAACGACTCAAAAGGTAGACAAGATGAACTCCCGTTATACTTGAAACTTTAACTGCTCAAAACATAATTATTGCTCCCGCACTTAATTTCTACTCTAAACAGTTAAGCATTATATACCTGAGTTGATTTTATGATTTAATATTTTGAAAGCTTTCTCCCGAACTGCTCATTCGCCTAATCAGATCTCTCTATCATAAGCGTTTACACACTCAAAATGAATTTAATTGTTTAAAATCTTTATCGTTGATTTCTCCCGAGCTCCAACGATTTTAGGTTAATTAAAGACCGATTAACCATTTCATAAATTAATTGACAATGACATAGATTTCTCCCGAACTTCTAATTACAATCATCAATCAATTAATATAAATGTTGAAAACAATATTTAAATCCAAATAAATGTGGATCTTTGATTAAACATATAAACCTTGTCCAACACTTACATATTAATTCGACCCTATGACATGCTTACTACCCAAGCGGGTGCTAAGGATTTAGCTACTCATATTAAAAACACAAGAACAAACAAATAGAGAAGAAATCATATTATACCAAATGATTGAAGATAATCCGGTAGCAATGATGATTACAATCCAAAGCTGAAAAGAGATAAACCCTAACAACTTGTTTGCTCCAAAGTGTTAAAAACTATAAGAAAACTAATAAAAATTTTGCCAAGAATTCGTCCCTCAAAGCAGAACCCTAATCGTCTATATATACAAAATTCGCGTGTAACGGCCGTTAGTGGAGTAATGGCCGTTACCTTTGAACTTCCCTTGTAACTGCCGTTACACTCCTTTGAAAAACTAACTGCCGTTAGTGGAGTAACTGCAAGTTACAGGAGTTTCATGATTTTCCTTTGTAATGGCGATTACTCCAGTAACAGGAGTTACAAACTCCAGGATTCGTTTCCTTCGTCTTTCGCTCGATTTCAACCGAATCTTCCTCCCGTTTCTTCCATATATCATCAAACTCAACCAATTCATTCTTCTAATCAATTTCCAACCTGAAAACACTTAACACACCTTCAAAGCATCGAAAGTTGGATATAAAACTATAAATATAACGAATCATTGGTTCTAAAGTCACGTGGGAAATGGTATAAAATATGACACATCAGTGATACATGAATTTGAGAGTGTGTTCCTGTGTAAACAAATGGTAATAATATATGGAACATCATTCTCTGAGGCACACTCGATTGTTAGCCCCTTTAAGATGTTATTAAAGAACATTTGGGAGTGAAAATAAGACAAGATTCACCAAGTTGGAGTGGGGACTCCATCCATGGTTATATTTCATAAATTTTGTAAAGTTATTATAGAATAAAATATAATCTCAATACTAATACGTTGTCTATGATGGATTCTACTCGGCAATTCAAGGTATTTAGGATATATTATTTTTCTATATTTCGATTGATAAAGATCACAACTTCATTTTTTTGGTGGAAGGGGTAAGGGAGGAGAAGGGGGGGCCGAACTCGGAAAATGAAATGTAATGGATTTACTAGAAGACAATTGTCTGGTAAAAAAGTGGGTGGTTTAGGTTTTGGTGGTCTGGATACTTTTAATTTAGCATTGATATGTACAAATGAATATAACATGTGGTTCAAAATCTGAATTACATTAGGTTTAAAATCATCAATGTGATTCGTGGTTCTGAGTTTGTGTTCCTGTGTAAAACAAATGGTAATAATATATAGGCAAATATATGTTCCTCATTTTTTGAGACACACTCAATTGCTAGCCTCCTTAAGATGTTAATAAAGAACAGTTGGGAGTGAAAATAAGACAAGATTTTGGAATGATCATTGGCTTGATGGTGACAATCTCGCAACTTGGTTTAGAAGGTTGTATGTCTTGGCACCATCTAAAAAATGTGTCATGATTGATATTTTTTATGATATGACATGAAAATCCGAATAACATCGAGATATTTGTGATGACATGGATAAGCAATAACTTTTGGAATTGAATAATTTATTTAATCAGTAAGACTTAATGAGCAACACAATAAGTGTTGTGAAATTATCAAGGTCAAAAAAACAAATGTTAATAAAATGAAATTGAATATTTTAATTTGTTAACTATTAATTAAGAAAATAGTATTTTAAATATATATAAATATAAAAATATATTTACCGGCGTATTACGCAGGACAATAATCTAGTATATATATATATATTATGACGTAATCATTAGTGATTTAAGATATAATATAATATATATATATATATATATATATAAAAGATAAAAAGAAAAAGAAAAATGTTTAGTTAAGAAAAATAATAGTAGAACCACAAAATGAAATGTAGCCTATTAGTTTGTCATCGTGAACCTTATTAGAGAGATATAATTTTACATCAAATTAAGATAACTAGAAATTAAGATATATTGAGAATAACCAAAGTGTAAAGGTTAGTATACAAAAGGATGATCGAAGTTGCATTTACTAAAATGACTCTTTGTATGTAATTAGGAGTTATAGCATTTACGGTTGATGATAAGAATCAGATAAAAAGGCTAGGCCTAGCCTTTACAATCACTATAATTAACAACTTCAAACCTCTAGACTATATTTTTGCATTTCGTAAGTTGCCTCGGAAGATAAACTAGAAGTCCATATGTTTTGCTTTGATTAAAACCCTCACTAAAGAGATCAAAATTGGTTCCTGATTCCAGCCGTAGCCAATTCAATATCTACAAGATTTCTAATATAAGATTAATGTTTTGTGGATTGGATAAAAGAAATACATATAAATATATGTATACCTCTCTGCCGACCCATTCACCATAAACATACAAATTTTAATCGACTCCTTCATCGCTTACCTCTTTGGCCGCATGTTACTCCTTTGCTAATATTAGATGCACAACCTTCGCATCACGAGATGAAGAAAAATAAATACGAGAGAAACCATGGTGACGTTACGGTGTTCATTTGGAGGCCATTTGAAGGGATGTCGAGGTTCTAGTTGCTTGAGATTGTTTCGGACTGGTTCCTAATTCATTCAATATCTTTTCGAATTCGTTCTGTTTACGTGACAAGGCATCCAAGGAGTTATATTTCGATCAACCTATTTGAATACAAATCCTATATTGTTTATAATTGGTATTTCTAGTCCGTTGGTATGTTAAAGAAACTAAACCTCAATGTTCACCTCACACGCTTAATATCGAGTCCTAAAAATAAGAGACGAAAATAGATTTTTTCCTTTTCAAATTTGATCTATGGACAAGAAATCTGAGTTTTAGTCGACATTGGTCATGCTAAGTTATGGGGATTAAACAAAATCATATTACGCAAAATAAATAGTTTAGTTAGTCGTATTAAGCACAGTAAAGTCGATCTTCAAAATGATTTTAATGGCGTACGAGGAGGTTTAAACGAGGAAGAAGAATTTAGTGTCATGCCTTTATAAAGTGTTTTTCAAACTCAATGTGGTTGTACTAAACAAAGCCTGCATAGTTGGAGTTGACTTATTTTTCAATTTAACTAATATCATGTTAATTATATTTGAAGGCTTTCTTAAGAAATTATGTTATTTCACAAATATATATGTCTTTACGTGTTTAAGGAGCTAACAGTACCATGATCGACGAAGGTTCAAAATTGCTTGTTGGATAATAAAACGTAAAATGGTGTATTATGGGCGTATAAAGAATTTGTGAGGTTTGGCTATTTACATAACATTAGCATGAGCAGAAAACACGTCTAGTAATCGTTTCTGGAAAAACTGAAAAGTAACATATATAACAGTAATAAAACTCTGAATCAAGTTTGAATTATTTTAATTTAGATTTTGTTTTAGATTGATGATGGAGTATTTCAGCTTGTGAAGTTTTTAGACACTTATTAAGGTACGAATATTCTAGTAATTGCTATTAGGATTGTTTCGGTACAATTCTTTCCCATCCAAAGTTTACTTGTTATATATATATATATATATATAATAGTACGGATATTCTAGGTGGTATTAGGATCCTTCCGGTAACATCTTTCCACTTAAAATTTATTTGATAAATGTGTATTTCTTTTTACAAAAAGTTGTGTGTTATTTGAAAAGTTACTTGTTTGTTAGCCTTGGTAAAAGTATTGTGATATCCCTAACTTTGATGTACTATTTTATTCTCTATACTTGTGTCAAAACCGTCTCTTGAAACCCAATTCGAAAACTGTCCCGAAAAAGGTGGATTTGGTGTGTTACATTTGATGAGATGATGTGTACATGTTTGTCCCAATTTGTATACTAATGTCCCTGGATTATTCGTTTGTCCGAAAGATAATACTGTCGCATTTTATAAATCATATTTATTAGCCACGAAAATTAATGCAGTCGCCTATTATGAATCACATTGATTGGCCCGAAAGTTTATAAGTAACTCCATGAAAATTTTGTATGAATTGGGTGGACGGGGATGTGATTTTAAGCCTATACTTGAAATTCTTAATCTATATATATATTTTAGTTACATTAATTGTCCAAAAGTTCATTTTTGTCTCCTAAAAACTCTTCGGTATATATCTTGTTGGAATATGATCACGTAAAATGAACATATGTCTGAAAAATATTTAAGCCTACGGGGTCACACCTCAACGTGAATGTAACTATAAACTGATTAATTTATTAAATGCAGTTTATTAATTAATTTGATCACGAAAAACTAACGGAGGTTCGTTAAAAGAGTTAAAAGTTAACGGTATTTAACTAACGGACTTAACGAAGAAGAGTTGGAATTAGGAAACAATTAGGAAACCCCTCTAGAATGTTCTAGGGAGGGGGACGGTCGACTAAGGGTTCCAAAACCCTTAAACTTGGCCATTAAGTTTCCTAAACACTATAAATAGAGGCCTAGGTTAATTGTTTTTCACACACAATTAATTAGGTTTTCTAAAACCCTAAAAATCTCTTCTCTCTCCCTCCCTCTTGGTTCGTTCGATCTCCACAAGGAAAAAAGGGTTTTTGGCTTTTGTTTGGGTCGAATATTATAGCTAGAAACAAAGGGTTGTTCGGTTCGTGATCAAATACTAGCATACATACGTTCCAACGTTGAGTGTGCAATCGTAGAGAGGTTAATTTAAACCTTATTCTTGTTTTAATCTCTCCATTATAAGGTACATCTTCTATACTTTGGTTAATTAATTAAACTGCATAGATCTTGTCTTCCGTTACGTGCTTTGTGATTTGTTGTGATAAATATTTATATAACCCAACAGTGGTATCACGAGCCTATTATGTATGTTTTTTGATTACCAAAAGATCAAAACTTGAAGGGGGGTTAGGGTTCTTGATCATTGAATTTTCGGCTATATATATATATATGTATATATTTAAATTGATTTTGTAATTTAATTACATTATTTAAATATGAAAAGAGTTTTATTTAATATATATATATATGGTTTGAGATTTTCCATAAAATAAAAAATAAAAAAAAAGTTTTTTTTTTAGGGTTCCTAATCCAAGTTTTGATTAATTAAACATGTTTATGTGATAAATTGCATGTTTATGTGTTGTACCTTTAATTTTAATTGTTAAAAAAAAGTAAAAATCATTAATTTTTCATGCAAATCATTCATGATTCTTACTTAGATATATTGATATGATATCTTGATCATTAGGGTTAATTATGCTAGATAATTGTATAATTAATTGTGTGACAATGTGAATTTTTCGTATAAACTTTCTGTTTTTCGACAGTTTACTAAAAAATTCATATCTTTTAATCCGTAATGAGTTAGAGGTCGTGCTTTGAAATCTAGATGCTCAACACATAGGGCTAAAACTTTATAGTTCTGGTCGAAATCTGAATCGAACCAGAAGTAGGTCTAAACAGGTCGTGAAGCTACTGGAATTTCCAGAAAGCAAACTATGTGATTATATGATAATTGTTTGTGATGTACATGTTTAAGGCTTACGCAATCAAGGCAACTTGATGTATGTGGTCCTCTTCTTTGAAGGGGGAGCCGTATTAGACATAAATAAACCATAGTGACATGTTTAAGTGGCCTACCATAACTCGTTGCATGCTTAATAGTTATAGTTTATGATTTTGCATATTTATTGAGATATAAATTGTGATGTAAAATTGGTTTTGAGAAAAGATAAACTTGACTAAGCAATATCGAAATAAGAGATTTTTTAATAAAATTGGAGTCCTACAACCTTGAGATACACCGGCTTACCCATTTGAACAAACTCCAAGAGAGGTATAAGCCGGAGTGCGCTAGCCTTCTAAAAGGGCGGGTTTTTAAATCGCGTTCATCGCATACCTTTGCCCTTGCGCTTCTTTGTGCGTTCAAATGGAGCTACCGAGCTCTCTTGTGTTGCTAAGACTATACAAATGATTTTATTAAATATTATGTTTAGAAATGAATCTTCTAAACATAACCTTTTGATCACATATCAAATTGTATGACCCAATAAAATTAAGTCATTGCCATCCAATTTGTCAAGGACACATCGGGTCGTTGTTTTACTCACTTGTACATAGTGGTGAAATGACGATTGCATGGCAAAACCCATTCACTGGTACACAGTGGTGGTCAATTTTGCACGTTCTTAGTTGGACGACTTAAAGCGAGTTAAGCGGTGAGACCACCCCGTGGCAAAAGATTGGACAAAACATGACTACAAAAGATCGCTTGATGAATCGAGTATCTTACGTAGGTCCCATACTTTCTAGGAATTGCACTTGTAATGCAATTACTGATCGTCACTTACCTTTTGAGTGCAATTATTTCTAGCAGATCAACTGATGAAATGGTTGCATGTCAATTGGATCCTAGCCTTGATGAAATTAATTGTTTATTTTGTAAACATTGGGTAATTAATTTCTTAAGGATTTATTATCGAAAATACCGATAATTGAACTTAAATCTGTTTTGTAAAAGGCAACAAATTCTTCACAAAACATACACCAATCGGCTTTCAGGTCGATGCTAGAAAGAAAAAAACTTTCTGAAACCAATTTCAATGACTGTTTTTGTCAATAGAGAATTGATCTAAGAGTTGAAAAGAAAACTGATGTCATTTGAAACTCAGATACCGCTATGCCTAATGCGAATGCCACTGCTTTGCAGTTGGAAGCATAAAATACTCGGTACAATAGACATATTGAGGTTGCTTATTTGATGCTGGAAGCATGTCTCCTATGCTTCAAAAGGCAATTCGGATTGCAAAATCCATGTGATATGATCAAATAACTCAAGTCTATGTACGGAAAACAAGTTGGAGTTGAATTACTTTAGCTAATTGAGTCACCCCATAACTTGAACACGAGTATGGGAAACCGGTAAATGCTCATGTACTCAAGATGAAGAGTCGCTTTGAGCATTATGGAAAGGTTTAAACTATGCGTATCTTCTGCCGATTCTTATTGGCATAAGAGATAATTGCATTTTTGCATAGCATAGTTGGACTTCATATCAAGTTGATTGAGTATGAAGAAAACCATCCAAGAAATCTGAGATACCCCAAGTTCTTATGATCAAGGGGGGAATGGTTTAGAAAGAAAAACAACCGTAAAGCTAAAGGCAAGACCAGGCTTGTCATCACTATGCTATAGTGAGACACTGGAAGAGGAATTGTCGTAAGTATCTAGCTGAGTTGAACAAGAAGAAGAAGCAAGTTGGTTTAACCAGTTCTTCAAGTATCTTCTTAACTGAATTATAAGTGTTGATGAGATTCAAATGATAATTCATTAGCAAAAGAGTCAAGTTAACTTGGACTCTATCTTTGACATGGTCATCTTGTTTAATTTTTGTCAAGAAACGCATTTAAAGACTTCAATGTGAAGATATCTTACAAATCAAATGATGAATCATTTGATAAATGCGTGTCTTCGGCATTATAAGTAGCAAGAAACGCATTAAAAGTCTTCAATGTGAAGAGATCTTACAAATCAAATGATGAATCGTTTGATAAATGCGTGTCTTTCGAATTACCGTTAGCAAGAAAAGCATTGAAAACTTCAACGTGAAGGGATCTTACAATCAAATGATGAATCATTTGAAAAATGCATATCTTGTATTTTCGGCAATATAACAAGAATACCCTTTCCGCATAAAACCGTAGAGGGCTAAGGAACTACTTGGACTGATACATATCGATGTATGTAGCCCTTTTAGACATATGTCAAGGAAAAATGCTAGCTACTTCATTATTCTACGGATGATTTCAGTAGTTATGGTTATGTTTACTTGCTTAAACATAAACATGAAGTCTTTGAAACATTCAAAGAATTTAAAATGAAGTTGAAAATCAACTCGGTAAAACCATCAAGATTCTTCATTCGGATCGAGGTGGTGAATACTTAAGCCAAGAGTTTAAGGATTATCTTAAAGCATGTGGCATTGTCCAACAACTTACTCGTCCATACACTCCTCAACATAATGGAGTGTCTGAAAGGAGAAATCGAACCTTGGTAGACATGGTGAGATCAATGATGACCCGAACAACTCTCTCATTTTCGTTTTGGGATTATGCTCTAGAGACTGCTGTACGCATTCTCAATATGGTTCCAACCAAAAAGGTTGACAAGACACCGTACGAATTATGACATGGTGATGTCCCTAATTTGTCTTACTTAAGAGTCCGGGGATGTGAGGCACTTGTGAAGCGCGATACGCCTGACAAACTTGAACCCAGAACTACTAAGTGCATCTTTGTCGGATACCCTAAGGAAACGATGGGTTACGACTTCTATGATCCCGCCAAAAACACTGTTCGTGTTGCTCGTTATGCTAAGTTCTTTGAAAAGAAGTTAGTTCAAGAGAACAGTGGGAGGATTGTAGAACTTGATGAGACTCAAGAGGAAGATGTGTCACCTTCTGAAGATACTAGCAATCATCAACTTGGGGGGGAAAATGTTCAAAGTGATGAACCTCAAGTCGATGATAATGAAGCAATTCCACTTCGTAGGTCCGAAAGGACAAAACGTCCTACCGAAAGACTTTGTCTGGTGGTAGAAGAAGACGTTGTTGGAGATCTCGATGAGCCTCCGGATTTCAAAGCTGCATTATCAGATCCGGAATCTGACAAATGGCTTGAATCTACGAAGGTGGAAATGAAATCCATGAAAGACAATCAAGTTTGGAGCTTGGTTGATCATCCACAAAATGCTCAAACTGTTGGGTGTAAGTGGATCTTAAAGAAGAAGACGGACATGGATGGAAATGTACACACCTATAAAGCTCGTCTCGTGGCGAAAGGTTATACTCAACGTTTCGGTGTTGATTATGAAGAAACCTTTTCTCCAGTTGCGGACATTAGAGCTATTAGGATTCTTTTAGCCATAGCAGCGTACTATGACTTTGAGATATGGCAAATGGATGTTAAGACTGCCTTCTTAAATGGTTACTTGGATGAAGAAGTCTATATGGATCAACCGGAAGGTTTTATTGATCCCAACAAAGTATGCAAGCTTCAAAGGTCCATTTATGGACTAAAGCAAGCATCAAGAAGTTGGAATAAACGGTTTGATGAAGAAATCAAAAAGTTTGGTTTCATTCAAAATCCTGATGAGCCATGTGTATATCGCAAAGCTAGTGGGAGTAATGTTACTTTCCTTGTCTTATATGTCGATGACATATTAATCATAGGAAAACACATTCCAATGTTGCAAGATGTTAAATCCCATCTTGAAAAGTGTTTTGCCATGAAAGATTTAGGAGAAGCGGCATTTATTCTTGGAATCAAGATCTACCAAGATAGATTAAAGCGGTTGTTTAGATTAAGTCTAAGTGTGGGTTTACAGTTATGCAAGAAAGACTTAATTTATCTAGCAAGAACAGTGCTTCTACACCTAATGAGATGGAGCGTATGCGAAAAATCCCTTATAATTCGGTTGTGGGATCTATTATGTATGCGGTAAGATGCACTAGACCTGATATTGCGTTCGCGCAAAATATAGTTAGCCACTATCCGCAAAATCCTGGATAGGATCATTGAATTGCTGTAAAGAATATTCTTAAGTACATGTGTGCTACTAAAGAGTTATTCTTGGTGTATGGAAGAAATCCTGATCCAGAATTCAAAGTGAATAGATAATGTGATGTTAGTTTTTAGACTGATAAATGTGATTCAAAATATCAGTCGGGAGACGTCTTCATTGTTTAAATGAAGGCACGGTGGAATGCTATGAGCTAAAAACCACAGTTGTCATGTCTGCAATAGAGTCTGAGTACATTGCCGCCTTAGAAGCCGCAATGGAAGCAGTCTGGATAAGGAAGTTCATTAGCGGGCTCGACGTGATCCCCTCAAATGAATTATCCACTGATTTGTACTGTGATAATATTGGTGCATTAATCATTGCCAACGAACCCGGAGTGCAGAAAGGTGCCAGACATTATGCTAGACGATATCACTATGTTCGAGAGCAGATCGAACTAGGAGAGATCAATTTACTCAAAGTTCACACAGATTTTAACTTAGCTTATTCTTTCACAAAAGCTTTGTCTAGGCCCAAGCTTGAAAGGCATGCCGATGGCATAGGACTTAAATTAGCTAGTTATTTCATGTAAATCTGTTGTTTCAGTATTTAGATAAGGGATATTAAACAATTTATATTTTCCATAATGAAATAAAGTACTTGATATGTTTGATTTCATTCAATATTAAATTGTGTCCTATATTTGCATGTTTAAATCCTTGAATATTTCATTTAATATTTTATATATTATTGAATATTCTAAATTGTCCATTGTCTATTAATTATATGGGAATATGATTAAACGAAGACAAATGTGAGTGATTGGTTATATTCTTGAAATATGTAATGGATGGATCCAACCAAACTCACATGATATCCATAGCGGATGCATATCGGACTACCCCACTAACGAATTATCGCTTTATGGATCATCGTCATTAAGTGAAATTTGCAAATGGTTACTTTTATTGATCCTTTGACTTGAGATACAAGTAGGTCAGCATATATGAATCGCACTTACTTGATATAGTTCTAACTCACCTGAATAAGGGGGTACATAAGGGGCTATTTTCAGAAAGCGGCGTGAAATATGATGACTGACACGTGTAGTCAATATAGGATTTGTTCCTTCAATTTGAAATTGAAGTATGATACCGTTTGGCGCCCTCATTAGGAATAATTAAGATGTTTGCATGGTCGTGCCCAAATAAATCCAGATAGTTCTCGATTATATTTGGTAATCATTAATTAGTTATAGAATGAGAAACATACTCGTTAAATTATGAAATGATCTCGATCCATATTCATATTTAACAAAGGTATCTGAACAAAGGGATAATAAATGCCTTAACCATTTAAACAGTACTTAAATGTTTTCGGGAGCATTGGGGTGTTGCTAGACGCTTACCAATGTTATTACCTTCATTTGTTACGAGCTCAAGTGGGAGCTGTTGGAATATGATCATGTAAAATGAACGTATGTCCGAAAAGTATTTAAGCCTACGGGGTCACACCTCAACGTGAATGTAACTATAAGTTGATTAATATATTAAATGTAATTTATTAATTAATTTGATCACGAAAAACTAACGGAGGTTCGTTAAAAGAGTTAAAAGTTAACGGTACTTAACTAACGAACTCAACGGAGAAGAGTTGGAATTAAGAAACAATTAGGAAACCCCTCTAGAATGTTCTAGGGAGGGGGACGGTCTACTAAGGGTTCCAAAACCCTTAAACTTGGCCATTAAGTTTCCTAAACACTATAAATAGAGGCCTAGGTTATTTGTTTTTCACACACAATTAATTAGGTTTTCTAAAACCCTAAAAATCTCTTCTCTCTCCCTCCCTCTTGGTTCGTTCGATCTCCACAAAGAAAAAAGGGTTTTTGGCTTTTGTTTGGGTCGAATATTATAGCTAGAAACAAAGGGTTGTTCGGTTCATGATCAAGTACTAGCATACATACGTTCCAACGTTGAGTGTGAAATCGTAGAGAGGTTAATTTAAACCTTGTTCTTGTTTTAATCTCTCCATTATAAGGTACATCTTCTATACTTTGGTTAATTAATTAAACTGCATAGATCTTGTCTTCCGTTGCGTGCTTTGTGATTTGTTGTGATAAATAGTTATATAACCCAACATATCTATATATATAAGTTGGTCAAAACGGTTTCTTAAGGTGTGCATATAAGAGTAACCTATCCATGGAGGTCCCATGGGCGCGTCATTGGGACACCGATGACGTGGCACCAGCCGTAGCGGTGTATTTGATTTGATCTACGGCGTCTCTTTTTGATAACCTGGTAGTGGTTTGAGCTCATTATATTATATAATGATTGGAGGCGTATAGATTGGTCCTAGGCATTTTGTAGTTTGATGGTTGGCGTTTTCGTAGTGTCATACAAAGCGTTCAACCCTTTGATAGGAAATTTTGTTTGACTCTTATGTGCATTATTTTATGAAGCTTGGTTTTTTAATATATTTTGATTTGTTAAGTATAAGGTATTGGTGAAGCTATATATATGTGTACATTGATTTGAAATAAGTTTGTTAAGGTAATAAGTTTGTCTTTTTCTTTTCTTATACGACAGGTAATCAAGCAAGCTTTGGGATCGAGAGAAGAGAGTGGATAGAAGTGGACTTAGCACCCCATTGCTTTAGAGTTTTCTTTCAGGCTTTAGAAGTACTTATTTTGATTTGTCAAATTACCTTTAGTTTGATTTGAATAAGATTAACGTCCTTTTGGCCTTAAGCATTAGGGGCGTGACAAAAACCTAGAAAAACAAGCATTAGGTGTTACTTACTTACTAATTAGAGCCATGCAAAGATTCAAACATGGAACTTCAGTTTCGAAGTCAAAGAAATGGACTACCAAACTAACCACTCCTAGAGTCCTACCACGAGAAATTTTTGTTTTCCCTTTCTTTTCATATACACATTTTGGTTAATTATTGTAAAATAAATATTAAATTAAATTATAAAATAAAATAAAATATTAAGAGGATAACTTAGATGATGTTAACATCATCTTTGTTAGATGATTTTGCTCTCACAAACCATAAAAATCATAGGAGGCTTTTTGACATTGGTAAAAATTAATGTTAGTGAATATGTGAGCAGGGCCGGTCCTGGTGCCGGGCTAAGTGGGCGACAGCCCATAGCATAAAAAATCGTTGGGCAGCAAAACACCAGTAGAAGATTCATTTAGACATCAAAAGAATATGATGTGAGTTATGAAAGTTAATATTAAAAAAAATAAATTTTGGAGTTATAATGGTGGAATCGGAAGTCTGGCAGCCGCGGTTAGTATGAGGAAGACAACCACTATGAAATACATAAGATTTGTATTTATCTAATACATAACTATAGTTCCATAATAACTTTAACTTTAACTTTATTTAATATATAGATAGATGTAAGTATGATAATATATTAGTTTTTTATCTATAAAATAGGATTTATATTTATCTAGATATAGTTAGTCGGCATGTTTTTTCATAATAACTTCTTGATATTTATTTATTTAGTTAGTTAAAAGTCAAAAAGAGTCAAAATTAAAATTTGAAGAAATCGAGAGTTGTGATTGATTAATAAGTTATTAGAGCAACTATCTTTTAATATAATAAAAGACTTACTTAAAATAAGTAAATAAATTTAACACATGACGTTATTATGAAATTGCATTACATTTGTTAATTGCGATAAATGTATACGATATATGCAACTTTCATCACTTTGTTATTATGTTTTCAACTTTTTGTCTAGTCACAATTTTTTTTTTAATATATTATATGTGATTAATATGAATGACTGTTATTGATGGTGAGTCCAATTGATCACCACATTTTCCGGTTTAACAAAAAATTTTGAATTCAATTATTAAGAATGATAAGTCTTACGTTACTATCAAATTTATGTTTGTATATCTAAGTCGACTAATTCATCCGGTAGATTTAGTTTTCTTTTTGTCTCTCTTAAATTTAGAGACATAGTCTTTAACGACCTTCATATGAGTTGAGTCGATGAGTATACAATGTAATTTTTTTATATATATCTAATGTAGATCATGACTAAATAATTGAAGTTTTTGCAACAAAAATTATATGTAGACGTCATTTTACTTGATTTGTATGTTGTAGTTATGTTATCTTATGCTCATTAGCCTTCAAATCCTTGTTATACAAGATTCATTTAGACATCAAAAGAATATGATGTGAGTTATGAAAGTTAATATTGAAAAAAAGAAATTTTGGAGTTATAATGGTGGAATCCAAAGTCTGGCCGGCGCGATTAGTATGACGAAGACAACCACTGTGATGCCCTTTTTATTTCAATTTTTATTTACAACCCATTATTTCTAGAGTCATCAAATTTAACCCTTCCAACACTTAAAAGCTTTACCATGATAATCTCAAAGCTATATGTTGTTATACTAGATTTTAGACTTATATCCAACACTGGACACGGGTTTACGATATTATCAATATTAGATATACGGTTCTAAGTGTTATACTTTGTAAGTTATAGTACAATAATTACAGTTTCGTCACTGTCATAATTAGCTGGGACATATTGATGTAATTGTTTGTAGTAGTCATTCCACAAGGAACATGTTATAATAATTTCTCTTTAATAGAATTTTTTGAAACAAGTTGTACTCATAATGTGATATTATTATGAAAGATAGTTAAAAATTAAAATATAAACATACTTGTGATCCTGTACTTGACATTCAAGTATATGTACTTGATCATGATGCGAACCCATAACACGCATAGGTTTATTTTCAATCGCATGTCCTATGATAATTAGATAACTATTATGATTGTTTTCATATTTTTTGATAACAGTTAGGATTCTTGATTTGAATGACAATTGTAACTTCAAACATTAATACGCAAAACTAATATATAAAAAAGGAAAAAAAGTATGTACCTTTTTGATTGAGAGATAGAATTAATCTTGAATGAAGTTCATATTGATTTGGATTTAGTATTCAAGTAACCTTCGTAAATTGTGATTTCTTCTGTGATCATCTCATGTTCTATGATTCCTATTGTGTTTAGGATAAGAATGTTGTATATCGTCATCTGTTATTATGTTTGGGATATGTATCTAGAATTCAAATTGTGTTTATATTAAATATTAAAGTAAATATTAATATTTATAATTTATAAAAATCTAATCAAATATTTGTTAATAAGTCATTAGGTTTGAATAATTTTTTGTAAACAATATTTCATACGTTGAAACTTGTTTAATTAATTAAATAATTTTAAATTTTAAAAAATTCTCCCAATTAAGTATTCAGGGTTAAAAAAGTGTAAATTATTGATGGAAAACAAAAAAGTGTAAATTAATGAGACTTTTTCTATAATTTAATATAAATACTAATATAATAATATTTTTGGATAATGATTATTAGTATTTTTAATTTATAGTTAATCTAAATGATGACATAAGCAAGAGTCAATTTGATGAAATTGAGCGATTTGATTGGTTAATAAGTCATTAGTTCAACTGTCTTATAGTATATAGACTAAATTTTAGACCCGTGTCCAACTCTGGACACGAGACTTACGATATTATCAATATTATATGTTCATACATTCAATTCATAAAAGCTTGTAATATAGAAGTTGAAAATATACATAAAAACTAACTGTACTGAATTCAAATTTCAAAAATGTTAGCAAATAAGAAGCAAAATAATGTTATAAATGTACATAAGGAGCATATATCCTCTTTTATCTTTTACAAGACTTCTTTATAGACGACATTTGTTGTGACGATTGTAACAATGAACATTAATATACAAAGTTAATATATAAAGAGAGAAAACTAAACTTTTTTGATTGAGAAATAGCTTTAATTTTTTAATGGAGTTCATGCTGGTTTGGATTTTGGATTCAATTAAGATAATTGTAAATCGATTTTATATGGTTTTGGATTTAGGATATGGACATATAGTTCCTATTGTGTTCGGGATTTCTAGTGTTTATATTGAGGGTGGAAGTGAAGGTGGTGCTGTTACTACTCTGTTAGGCACCTAAGTTTGGTTAAATCCACCTCAAATGCTAATTTTTTAATCCATAAAAAACATGGAGGCTTATTATTTATGCATTATACATTTATGGATTAAATAATTAGAGGGGATTTCACCCAACTTAGGTGCATGACAACACCACCTTTACTTTTCCCTTATATTAAATATTAAATATCTATATCTGATATTATAAAGATTAAAGTTTGAGAAAACCGATAAATATGATTGGTCAATAAACTATTATAACAACTATATTTCAATAAAAGATTGTGTTATATTGTTTCCATATATATCAATAGCAATCGATTTTGAAAACGGACTTCTTTATAGTATACGATGATGATGATGATGATGATAATAATAATAGTAATAATAATAATAATAATAATAATAATAATAATAATAATAATAATTCATGTGCTTTTTCCACAGGTTTTAGGTTCGACTCTTGCGAGTGACAAAATCTGTTGTTTCTTTTACCAAAATCATCTGTAACGGCTTATGGTCTACATCTCATAGTCTAGAGTACGTATAGAATTTCACCATTATATGGTGAGTTGTTTCATGATATCAAATACCGACTAACTGTTAAAAAAATATTTATATATCTATATATATATAGGTAGTGGATTTTTTTTAATATATTAGAATTAATCATTAACTTTATTTAATATATAGTTATAGGTAGTCGATTAAAATTGTATGTTAGTTTTTTATATATAACAACATAAGATTTATATTTATCTAATACATAAATATAGTTCCATAATAACTTTAACTTTAACTTTATTTAATATATAGATAGATGTAAGTAGTCGATTACATCATGATAATATGTTAGTTTTTTTATCTATAAAATAAGATTTATATTTATTTAGATATAATTAGTCGGCATGTTTTTCCATAATAATTTCTTGATATTTATTTATTTATTTAGTTAAAAATCAAAAAGAGTCAAAATTAAAATTTGAAGAAATCGAGAGTTGTGATTTATTAATAAGTTATTAGAACAACTGTGTTTTAATATAATAAAAGATGTACTTAAAATAAGTAAATAACTTTAACACATGTCGTTATTATGAAATTGCATTACATTTGTTAATTGCGATAAATGTATACGATATATGCAACCTTCCTCACTTTGTTATTATGTTTTCAACTTTTTGGCTAGTCACATTTTTTTTTTAATATATTATATGTGATTAATACGAATGACTGTTATTGATGGTCAGTCCAATTGATCACCGCATTTTCCGGTTTTACAAAAAGTTTTGAATTCAATTATTAAGAATGATAAGTCTTACGTTACTATCAAATTTATGTTTGTATATCTAAGTCGACTAATTCATCCGGTAGATTTTAGTTTTCTTTTTGTCTCTCTTAAATTTAGAGATATAGTCTTTAACGACCTTCATATGAGTTGATTCGATGAGTATACAATATAATTTTTTTATATATATCTAATGTAGATCATGACTAAATAATTGAAGTTTTTGCAACAAAAATTATATGTAGACGTCATTTTACTTCATTTGTATGTTGTAGTTTCAATTAAAGGTTTATAGCCTCAATTTATAAATTCATAGCTACTTATTTATCGGATAAACTAAGATAAGTCGTCTAGTTTTGAATTATATAAAGATTTTAATATGGGGCATATGTTTGGTCATCTTGTCCTCAGCATCTGAATCCTCAGGACCGGCAGTGTATGCGAGGGAAGATCATCTAACCAAGATGATGTTGACTTATATATCATTTTCCCAAATATTAAACACTGAATCATGATATAGATTCAGTAAACGCTAAGAATATACACTAAAATATGTAACAGAGGTATTTCCATAAATTTCCTTATCAAACACAACCGCGTCTAATGCTTCTTCTAACGGCCAAATGTGAGAAAAAAGAAAGTAAACAATTGGCCCTACATATCCGGCCCAATGGACCCCATTTGAAATGGTAGTCGTAGTTTAACAGTTGTCAAAAGTAGCCGTTGCCCCCCTTTCTATTTCTATAACATTAAAATATGTGACCTTTTCCTTTTTGTACCCTCAAGAAACCCCATTTTCTACTTTATTCCTCTTACTTTGAATATATCTTATTCCATGTCACCAATCTGGTTTTTCTTAAAGCTCAATCAAAACACTTTCTTATTGATATAAGAATCATAGCATTTTATATTCTTTGGTTGTTTTACACTCAGACCCATATGTTATAGCATCTTTAAAGACTTCTAAAATGTATGATATCCACTAGGTATGACATGTAAATATAGTTACACTAGTTATTGATATAGATTAAATTCTACAAAATATTTTTTTGTTTATTTTATTTATTCGATAACTGTTAAAAAATAACACTTATATTAAATCAACTTGTTTACAATGAAAGTCTCAAATGTCATTAGATTTTAAGGTATGAGAGTATCAACATAAATATAAAGATGGCTATTTTGCAAAGAAGCTTCCTAATTTCATGCTCATTCCTACAACCATATGTGTTAATATGGCAAAGATGGCTTATTTTGCAAAGAACCTTCCTAAAGTTTAAGGGGTCTAAATAAACATAATACCAAACAGAAGAGTGCAAATAGAAATTATTCACCCACTTAAAATTCTTTATATATGTCGGGTTCACGTTTCTTGTATTCATTTTCAACTTCTAAAATTCTTTTTCCTCTGCCTTTAACGGTAAACAATCCCCTAATTTTCTCATTTCTTCACAAACCAAAATGAATCCCCAAAACACAATCGAATTACCATCAACGCCACTCTTATCAACAACATCTAGCAGCAGCAACACAAGCGGTGAAAGCCCGGTTACATCGAACCGCTTCCTTGATCACTACAACATCCCAAAAACACCTTCTTCGTGTTCATCATATCGATCACTTTCCGTCCTCACGGGACACGATGGCTCGGTATCGTGTCTAGCAATATGTGGTGAATTCATTCTTAGTGCTTCACATGGGAAAGACATTATTGTATGGCAACAACCCGACCTTAGACAATTTACTAAATTCGGACAAGGGGATGGATCGGTAAAATCAGTAGTTACCGCAGGAAACAAAGTTTTTACCGCCCATCAAGATTCAAGAATTAGGGTTTGGAAAGTGTCAAGAAGTTCTGAAAATGTATTCAAACTTGTGGACACACTTCCAACTACTAAAGATTATTTGGGAAAGTTTATGAAACAAAGTAATTATGTACAAACAAGAAGGCATCATAAAAGGTTATGGATTGAGCACGCGGATAGTATATCGTGTTTAGCGGTTTCAAATGGCCTGGTTTATTCGGGCTCATGGGACAAAACTTTAAAAGTGTGGCGGGTCAATGATTTAAAGTGTTTAGAATCGATAAAAGCGCATGATGACGCTATAAATGCGTTGATCGCGAGCAATGGAATAGTGTATTCGGCTTCTGCGGATGGTAAGATAAAAGCATGGGGAAGAAGTAAGAATGAGCCAAAAAGTTCACATTCTTTAAAGGGTATTTTGGAGGGACATAAAGATATATCGATAAATTCCGTGGTGGTTTCAGATGATGGCACGGTGGTTTACAGTGGAGGGTCAGATGGGTATATTATGGGATGGTTAAGTAACAAAGATTTTGATAGTTGGAAGTGTATATGTGAAGTTAAGGCACATAATATGGCAATTTTGTGTATGTGCATAAAAGGTGAAATATTATGTAGTGGTTCAAGTGACAAAAGTATATGTATATGGAAAAGGGAAATGAAAGGTTTGACCAAGATTGGTGTGGTCAAAGGGCATGGAGGTCCTATTAAGTGTTTACAAGCTTCACCAAATAGTGTTGGAGGTGGCTTTTTGCTATATAGCGGTAGCCTTGACAAGAGTATAAGAGTTTGGTGGGTTCCACATTATAATTATGATTATGATGATGAAGTTAACAAAAAGGATTTGATCAAGTCATCTAGTCAGTGTACAAGCAGGATGATGATATCAGTCTAAGGATGACCTTTCTTGTGGTGATACTTGATAATTTTATTGAAGCACTGATCCCTTTTTTGAGTGTTTGCAGTGCCATTTATATATATGGTTTTTTTTTTTTGGTATACAGTGATTAATTTGTTCATGTCTTTTGTTTTTTGCTGCTGTTGTTTTTTTTTTTGGTCAGAAATGCAAGTGGTGTTATGAGATTTGGTCATACGGGTATATAAATTTGTCAAGATATATCAAATGATTCATCAAAGTTTCAATTTCTTAAGCAATAATGTATTGGTGATTTGATTATTACTCGTATTAATATTGATATTAATATTATTATTATATTTGTCATAACTAATAAAAAACTAATACTTATCGAAATTTTTTTTGAAACAGTGTTTTTTGAAGGGTGTTTTGTCAAACAAGTTTTCAAAAAAAAAAAAATTATAAAAGTGGGTAAACCGGCTTTTGAAAAGCCGGGTTCAAAAAGTTGGGTTGAAACCGGCTTTTCAAAAGCCAGGTTCGAAAAAAATATGTTGAAACTGGCTTAAAAAAAGCCGGGTTCGAAGTGTGTCAGGTGGAACAGTAGCAACTTGCAGGGAATCTTTGACTGTACAGTGTGATGTGACTAAAGCCTGAAATCGGCTTTTGAAAAGCCGGGTTCGGCCGAAACCCTAACACGTGTCACGAGCTGGTGAAACCCTAATACAACATGTAAACCTAATTTATTATTTATCTATATATAATATATGTGATGTATCTTGAATCATTATCAGTATTTCAACAAATATTTTCAGATAACATTTCAAACACTTTCATAGTTATATTTATCAAAAATGGCATCTTCATCATCATTCAACCCAATTATAGTTCAGTTAATACGGGATGACCGTGTATCATTTGTAAATGGGATCCTTCAAAATGGAGATCCATCAAAAAGAAGAAGTTTTCCTCTTTTTCACATAATGACTTATTCACAAATTTGTGATATGACTTACAGTTGTTTTGGTGTTTCAAAACAAGACTTTAAACTACAATTATATTTGTGGTATGAATTTAAGGGTGTTCCTTTTAGGAACTTAATTACGGATGATAATACTTTGACAATGATTTATCATCTCGGTGAAGCGCAATTTGAAGTGAAGTTCGAGCCTACTTTTACAAACCAGTTGTTAAGTTTGACTCAAAGCCAGTGCTTTTTTCAAAGGAGTAACTAGCCACAAGATAACGAAGATGATGAAGACAATGAAGAAAATGACGATGATGATGAAGATAACGAAGATGTCCATGTTCAACATGATGATGAAATTGACCCAATGGGTGGTAGATCAAGTGACGAGGCACCTTATACAAGCGATGATACCATCGACGCATATAGCGTTGATGGGGATGTATCTGGAGATGAAGAAGAAGAAGTGGCTCATGCACAAGGTCCTTTGGAGCATGAACAACTTGTTAATCTTGTCGATGATAATGAAGATCGTCTAATGCCATTCAATGAAGTTCAAGAAGATGTGGTATTTTGGTCGCCAGAAAGAAATGTGATAGAAAAAGGAATGTTTTTTCAAACCAAGGCGGAGCTTGTATACGCTGTTAGGCTTTAGAACATAAGAGAAAACAGGGAGCTTATTGTTATGGATACGAGGCCAACGTTTTGGAAAGCACAGTGCATGACCAGGGGGAAGAATTATCGTGGTGTTATGGACCGGGTCCCGTGTAGGTGGGTTGTAGTTGGATCTAACAGAAACAGATTAGGATTGTTTCAGATCACAAAGTGGGTGGAGAGTCACAATTGTTATGGAGAAGTGATATCTAACAACAACCGATGTATGACAGCAAGTATGATTGCTTCTGAAATCTTGTCACAGGTGCATGAGGATTTAACTTTAAAAGTTAGATAGATCCAGGCGCAAGTAAAAACAACTTTTAATGTTGATGTGAGCTACGCCAAGGCGTGGAATGCAAGAAGGTTAGCAATTGAAAGGTTGTATGGAACTTGGCCGAGTAACTTTGTATGTTGCTGAATTACAACGTGCTAACCTAGACACTGTTGTGGAATGGCTCCATTCTCCAACCAGTTCAAGCCATATACATACATTCAAGTTTGTATTTTGGGCATTTGGACCGGCAATTAGGGCATTCCAACGTTGTATTCCGGTGATCTTTGTCGATGGCACTCATTTGAAAGGCAGCTACAAGGGTAAGTTGCTAACTGTAGTGACGAAGAACGCCAATGGACAACTATTGCAGGTCGCTTTTGGCTTGGTTGATGAAGAGTCTAATGAAAGTTGGGCATGGTTTCTAAATCTCTTTGAAGAGCATGTCGGATCGCAGCGGCAGGGTGATTTGTGTATCATTTCAGACCGTCACCAAGGCATTCTTAATGCAGTGAACCAAATTCAGGAGTGGCATCATCGGTATTGTTTGAGGCACGTTTGTAGCAACGTGAACTCGCACTTCAAGAACAAGAGAATCAAAAATCTGGCTTGGGTTATCGGTTCCACGTCCCAATCATCCAAGTATACTTGGGCGATTAATCAAGTCAAAGGTGAAGATGATGCTGTTTGGCCGTATCTGAGAAACATTGGTTTGGATAAGTGGACTCTAAGGCATGACTCGGGCCTTCGTCGTTGGGCTAACTTAACGACAAACATTGTCGAGTTCCAAAACAATATCCTTGGTAAGGCTCGAATGCTACCTATTAGAGCTTTAATTGAGAGCACTTTTACTTGGACAAGAGACCATTTTGTCAGCCAATACCGGAAGGCCAGTAGTTGGAAGCCACCACTATCACGCAAAATGTGGGAGGTTTATCAGATGCGTGAAAGAGCCGCAATAAGCCATAGGGTGGAAGTGTTTGATGAACGAACAGGAAATTACACGGTTCGAACAAACCAGAGAAATGCACAAGGCGAGTACAGTTACAATGTTGTCATGGGCGAGAATAGGAAAAAATGCTCTTGTGGAGCTTGGCAACATCAAAGGTTCCATGTTCTCATGCCATTGCTGTTTGCAGATATAGACAAGAGAGAGCTGCTAATCTTCTAAGTAAGAGGTACACAACTAGGAGTTGGATAAATAAGTATAATGCCGCACTTGCTCCCCTCCGAGAGGTGAATTACTGGGCGCAGGTAGATTGGCAGATCCAGGGAGACCCAGAAAAACTGGTCACGCAAAGGGGTAGGAGACGCACCAGACGGTACCAGAACGAGATGGATGAGAGTTCTACCAGCAGATCTTCAAGCTCAAGACAACAAGCTAGATGTGGTGTTTGTGGTCATTTGGGCCATAACAGGAAGACATGCCCTGACCTTTGAAGATGACATGCCCTGAAATTTCAACCTCAAGAAAAATGTTGTCGCTTATCTGTTTCTGTTAGTTTATGTTTGGTTTTTCCTGAATTCCTAATCTGTTTTTTATTAATAACATTACTTAAAACTAAAATACAACACAATTTAAAAACATAGTACTTGATAAAAAAAAAAAACAAATACATAATTATTAAAATTACTCTTCATCTTTGATTGAAATTTTCCCTAAGCCGCGGTAAGCTGTTTCGTTTGCCCACCACTTGTCGTGTTGCGGGCATTTGACTTCCTAAGTACTTTTGCCTTCCCCGCAGTTGTCATGATACGATTCGGCCCAGGTGCACTGGTCACCCAACGTGTGACCAGCGTTAAAAACGTCATCCACCACCCTCTTTATCTTCTTGATCTCATCCTGCACAACCAACGAATATGTCTCTTTGTGCTTCGAGAGCTTACGGCCTAGTTCTTGTATTGCCTCAAGCCGATGCTCGCATTGTCGCCTTTTCTCCCGTAGGTAACCCATTTGGTTAGAGAGTTCAGGTTGAAGGAGAGTTTCCTCTTTGACATCAGCCATGATTCTTGATTTCATCTCTTGTTCGGTCAGACGAGATCGATGAACATTCCTGTTTGATGATGAGGACGATTTGGTTAGCAAGAGTGAGTGAATTCGTGCAAATGAAGTGTCTATGAGTTTGTATTTACAGCTTGGATTGAGGGACTAAAACTGTACGTATTTTGAATTTGAGGGATTAAAACGTTATAGGGACTAATTATGTAAATATTTTAGCTATAAATATTGGCTCCTTATCAGATATTTCGTACCAACTCTCAAACTTTTATACATCTTAAATGACTTCGTCATCAAATGTCTCTAGATCATGTAACCATACACCACCAATAACTGTCAATCAAGTGAATGACAGTATCATGGCTGATATCCTGGACCACCAAAAGTCCAAAGAGGAAATTGTTGAAATTGGTCTAAAACTGGCAGCGAAAAAAAATGGTGTCTTGAAGAAATCCGTTATATACAAACCGGGCATTGTACTGATCTTGAGTGTCAATACTTTATTTATTTGCAGGGGAAGTACGAAAAAATTCAACTTGCTATTAACCAACTTGCTAATGCGGTATACACATTCAACGAGTTCATCACGACGGCCAAAGGAGTCCATGAGATGATGAAATAAGTTAGTTTTTTAATAATGTGTTCTATAAATTATTATGTTGTATGTTTGTCTTTAATAAGTTTGTAGTATTTGCTCACGAATGTAGTGATATCTTCTCAGGTAATGTCTAGCACCTTTCTGAACCCCAGGTTCATTGGTAATGATAATTGCTCCCGAGTTATCACAGTACAGTTCCATAGGTGTGTTATTTGAGGATTATCATATAAATCCAAAAATAAACTTTATAATCCAAACAACCTTCATGTCGTCTTCTCTGAGACGACAATATACTCAGATTTTGATACATACATAGCAACTGTGGTTTGTTATTAGCTCATAGCATTCCACCGTGTCTTCATTTAAAATGAAGACGTATCCCGACTGATATTCTTGATTCATCTTCATCAGTCATGAAATCCAACATCACAAATTCTATTACCATTTGAATTTTGATCAGGATTTCAACCATACACCAAGAATAATTCTTTAGTACCCCGCATGTACTTAAGAATATTTTTCACAGCAGTTCACTGATCCACTCTAGGATTTTGCTGATATTGGCTAACAATATTTTGAGCGAACACAACTTCACGTCTAGTGCATCTAACCGCATACATGATAGATCCCAACGCCGAAGCATAAGGATTCTTTTCATATGCTCCACCTTTTCAGGTGTAGAAGCACCGTTCTTGCTAGATAAATTAAGTCCTTCTTGCATAAGCAAATTCTCGTGCTTAGAATTTTCCATCTTGAATCTCTTCAAGATCTTATCTATATACGCACTTTGACTTAATCCGATCAACCGTTGACCTCTATCTCTATAGATTTTGATTCCAAGTATGAATGCTGCTTCACCCAAGTCTTTCATAGCGAAAGACTTTCCAAGATAAGATTTAACGTCTTTCAACATTGGAATGTGATTTCCTATTGTCAATATGTCATCGACATACAAGACAAGGAAAGTAACATTACTCCCACTAGCTTTGCGATATACACATGGCTCATCAGGATTCTGAACAAAACCAAACTTTTTGATCTCTTCATCAAACCTTTTATTCCAACTCCTTGATGCTTGCTTTAGTCCATAAATGGACCTTTGAAGTTTGCATACTTTGTTGAGATATTTAGGATCGACAAAACCTTCTGGTTGTACCATATAGACTTCCTCGTCTAGAAAACCATTTAAGAAAGCGGTTTTGACATCCATTTGCCATATTTCAAAGTCATAGTACGCAGCTATGGCTAAGATAATCCTAATAGCTCTAATGTCCGCAACCGGTGAAAAGGTTTCTTCATAATCAACTCCAAAGAGTTGAGTATAACCTTTCGCCACAAGACGAGCTTTATAGGTGTGTATATTTCCATCCATGTCGGTCTTCTTCTTGAAGATCCACTTGCACCCAACGGTTCTACCATTTGGTGGAAGGTCAACCAAGCTCCAGACTTGATTGTCTTTCATGGATTTCATTTCCGCATTCGCAGCTTCAAGCCATTTGTCAGATTCCGGATCTGATAATGCAGCATTGAAATTAGGAGGTTCATTCAAATCTGCTACTACGTGTTCTTCAGACTCAATCATAAGATTTAACCTTTCACGAGCACCTATTGTCCTTGAGGACCTACGAACTGGAATCGCTTTATCTTCAACTTGTAGTTCACCTAGAGATTCATCTCTTTGAACATTTCCCCCCAAGTTGAAGATTTGCCAATACTTATAGAAGTTGACTCATCTTCTTGAGTTTCATCAAGTTCAACAATCCTCCCACTGTCCTCTTGAGATATGAGTCTCCTTTCAAGGAACTCAGCAAATCAAAAAAAAAAATAAAAAATCTTTGACAATGTTACCGGTAGGAAAGTAGAAGTAGTAACCCATCGTTTCCTTTGGGTGTCCCACAAAGATGCACTTGACAGATCTGGATTCAAGTTTGTCAGGCGTGTCTCGTTTCACGAGTGCCTCACATCCCCAGACCTTTAAGTAAGATAACTTATGAACACTTTCCATGCCACAATTCATGCGGTGTCTTGTCAACCTTCTTGGTTGGAACCATATTGAGAATGCATGCAGCAATCTCTAGAGCATAATCCCAAAATGAAATGGAAGAGTCTTAAGGTTCATCGTTTATCTTACCATGTTCAACAAGGTTCGATTTCTCTTTTCACATATACCCTTATATAGGAGTAAGATCTTGGATAAATCCTTAAACTTTTGGCTTAAGTATTCTTCATCTCGATCCGAACGGAGAATCTTGACGGTTCTATTGAGTTGATTCTCTACTTCACTTTTAAATTCATTGAATATTTCAAAGACTTCATGTTTATGTTTAAGCAATTAAACATAACCATAATGACTGAAATCATTCATAAAAATGATGAAGTAGCTAGCCTTTCCTTGACACATGCCTAAATGGGCTACACACATCTGACTGTATTAGTCCAAGTAATTCCTTAGCCCTCTCCGGTTTTATGCGGAAAAGGTATTCTTGTCATCTTGCCGAAAACACAAGGCATGCATTTGTCAAATGATTCATCATTTGATTTAACGATCTCTTGTCAAATGATTCATCATTTGATTTTAAGATCCCTTCAATTTGAAGTATGCATTTCTTGCTAACGACAACACATTTATCAAATGATTCATCATTTAATTTCAAGATCCCTTCATTATGAAGATTTCCAATGTGTTTCTTGCTAACGACAATCCCAAAAAAACACGCAATTTATCAAATGATTCATCATTTGATTTCAAGATCTCTTCATAATGAATATTTCCAATGCGTTTCTTGCTAATGATAATGTCAAAACCATGCATTTATCAAATGATTCATCATTTGATTGTAAGACACCGTCCCTTTGAAGTCTTTAAATGCCTTTCTTGACAAAATTAAACAAGATGACTATGTCAAAGATAATTAGAGTCCAAGTTAAACTTGACTCTTTGCTATTGAATTATTATTTGTATAACAACGCATATAATTCAATTTTGAAGATATTTGAAGCACTTGCCGAACCAGCTTGCTTCTTCTTCACATTCAACTCAGCTAGATACTTTAGCCGTATGCTCCTTTTGCCCAAAGGGTCTTTTAAGGTTTTGAGACAAACACAACTTGTTTTCTTTTACCAAAAATCTTGCCCTTAGCTTACGGTTGTTCTGCTTTCCGAACCTATCCCCCCTTGATTATAAAAACTCGGGATGTAGCAGATTTCCTTGGAAGCTCTTTCTCATACTCAATTAACATGACATGAAGTTTAGTTGTGGTTTTACTAATGCTATGCATATTACAATTGCGCACGAACTCCTAAAAAATCCGCTTTTTAGGTTCATGCCAATAGTAATATGCAGATGATAAGCATAGTTTAACCTTTCCAATTGCCCATGAGTCCCTCTTCAACTAGAGTATTTGAGGACTAACCGATGTTCAATGCTCGTGTCGCAAGTCATGAAGTTGATCAACTAGGTCGAACAACTCCACTCTGGCTTGCTTTTAGTACAAAGACTTGAGTTCAGTGAGCATATCACATGGAAATGAATGCTCAAATTACTTTTGAAGGTCGGCATTCATGCTTTCCAACATTAAACAAGCAACCTCATTGTGTCTATCATACCGAGCATTGTATGCAGCCAACTTTCAAATTGAAGCATTCGCTCCCGGAACAACGGTGTCTGCTCATCAATGACTTGAACCAAGTCATTGAAGTTTGGCTCCAGAAAGTCTTTTCCTTTCTAGCATCGACCTGAAAGCCGATTGGTGTATGTTTTGAGAAGGATTTGTTGTTGCCATCTTCAAAACAAACAAAAGTTCAATTATCGGTATTGTTGATAATTAATCCTTAAGAAATGTAATTTACCCTTGTTAAATTCATCTAACAAAATTACTTTCACTAAGGCTAGGATCCAACTTGACATACAATCATTTCATCAGTTGATCTGCTAGAAACGACGGTATTCAAAAGGTAATCGAGAATCGATAATTGCATTCATGCAACTCCTAGAACTATGGGACTTACAACAACACTGTAAAGGGGTATTAAGTGTTTTGTAAACATGTTTTGTCCCATCTTATGCCACGGGTTAAGGTCTCTCCTCTTAACTCGTTTTAAGTCGCCCAATTAAGAACATGTAGATAGTCCACCGCTGTCTTACAACGAGTGGTAATCTACCTTGAAGAGATACAATTCACCGACGTCTCACGTAGAGCAAAAAGCACTGGCAAGTGTTCTTAGCAAAGTGGGTGGCATTGACTTAACTTTAAATGGGTAATGCATTTGATGTGAATCAAAAGTTTATGTTTGAAGACTCATGCATAATCTTCGAAACATAATATTTAATAAAATCATTTGTATAGTCTTACAACACAAGAGAGCTCGGTAGTTCCATTGAACGCACAAAGAAGCGCAAGGGCAAAGGTTTGCGATGGACGCAATTAAAAACCCACCCTTTTAGAAGGCTAGCGCACTCCGACTTATACTTCTCTTAGAGTTTGTTCAAATGGGTGAGCCGGTGTATCTCAAGGTTGTAAGACTCCAATTTTATTAATGAAATCTCTATTTCGATAGTTCTTAGTCAAGTTTATTTTAAAAACCAATTTTTGCATCACCTTTATACAACTTAAAAACAATACTAATTTCCGAACTACTTAATCAAGTAACAAGTTAAGGTAGGCCACCTAAACATGGTCACTATGGTTCATGCATATGTTTAAACCCGGATCCCCCTTCCGAAAAAGAGGACCACATGCATCAAGTTACCTTGATTGCATAAGCCTTTAAACAAAATAATTAACAATTAGCACATAAACACATAAAACATGCTGACTGGAAATTTCCAGTAGCTTCACGACCAGTTTGAGCCTGTTTTTGGTCAGATTCAGCTTTCGACCAGAACTACAAAGTTGTAGCCCTATGAGTAGACAATCTACAGTCCGAATTTGGGCTTCTAACTCATTACCGATTAATAGATATGAATTTTTTAGTAAACTGTCACACATCAGGAAATTTATACGAAAAATTCACATTGTCACACAATTATCTAATAATCAACCCTAATTATTGGATCATCATGCTTTGCAAAATATATCTCTATATATCCAGTAAAATCACAATAAATTTTGTATGAATTTCTTGTGATTTTACTATTATTTAACAACTTTAAATAATCAAGATACACATAATCATAAAATTCATTACATAAATCATGTCAATTCACAATTCAAAACTTGCTTGAGGGTTTCAATCTCCATTGAACAAGATTAAAACTTTAATTAAACAAAAAACCTAATTTTTATTTAATCAAGATCTGATCTAATTAATTAAAAAAATAAGAAAAACAACCTTTTAATTATTTAACAATTAATTAAAATCAACCAACCCTTAAACCCCCCTTCAAGTTTTGATCTTTATAATTAATAGATCACATATTTGGCTCGTGATACCACTGTTAGAATATGAGCACATAAACATACATAATCACGAGTAAGTGCAACGGAAGAAATCGAAACAAATATGCAATCAAATTAATTAACAAAGAATAGAATTGAGTTGTGTACATTATGCAAAGCTCCAATAAGATAATAATAATAATGAAATTATTATTGCTTAGGGTTTAAAGTAAAACCCCTCTACGATCGCACACTAGACACCCCGAATAACGTATGCTAGTACCCTGATCACAATTCAAACAAACCTTTGCTTGAACCTTAAACTTCAAAGTCGAAATCCCTCAAGGAGAAGGAATTTTCGGCCACTTCAAAGAGAAAGGAAGAAAAGGAGAGAAAAACTTATGTGAAAAAAGTGTATTAAAGACCAAGAATTAAGCTTCCTACCCTTGAAAGTGGACATAACTTGGAAAATAAGCCACATCAAGGCCTTCCTACCCTTGAAAGTGGACGACCCCCTCATGGACTTTAGGTCCAAATCCATTTTTCGATTTTCACATTTTAATCCTCCTCTTTAATCAATTAAATATAACTAACCCTTTAATTGTGTTTAATTAATCATTTCGTGATCAAACTAATCAATATATTACTTTAATATATCAATTAATATTATCGAGTTACCGTGTCATTTCGTGTGACCCCGTAGGCTTAAATTATTCCCGGACATGCGATTTATAATAAAATGATCACACTCCAACAACTAGTGTCTTAGACTCCATGTTACAATTTCTTGTTTTAGATTAATAGTCGTAATAGAATGTCTGGTTTTTTTCTTTTAAAATGAATTTCGCTTGAAACTTCATAAAACGATTCGACATCGGAAGATCTAGCATGTGTTGCCTTAACCGGGTTCGCTCTAGAGACCTCGCTCGAAGTAGAAAAGTCTACTTCAAATACCCGACGGGGGGAAAACTCCTACTACTCCGTCTGAAGGCACGACGATTAATAAGGGTAAATCATGCCACAAACTTGAAATCGAGTATATCTAAGTAGCATGGTTGGATCAGTGGTAAACACCCTTGCCTTTGGAGACAGATGTCATGGGTTCGATCCTCATCCCATGCAAAGGTTGGAGGGTCTTTTCTACCATTTAGGTAGAAACTGGAAGCAGCTTCTCTACTTAGGTAGAGGTAAGGTCTGCCTACATCTTAACCTCTCCCATACACCGTCGAGGTATTGGGGCTCAAAACCCGCGGAAGACGGCACTGAGCAGTTACTTACTTTTTTTAAGTTAAATCCTCATAGATTAACTTCTTATATCCATCCCATGACTTCAACCCAAGACGATTAATATAGATGTCCTTTTAATTACTGGGCTAATGATCAAAAACAAAGTGATTATCTAATGTAAAGCTTGTTGCATTCAACACCTTAATGAAAAATTTTAAAATAAAATTTCACATAGCGACATTTTGCCATGAAATATTTTTCACAATAGTTGATTATTGACTAAGATATATATGTCAGCTTAGAATACCTCATAGGCATTTAAAAACCTATATTTATTATAAGACGTTAGATTTTATGTGGCTGTTAGATATTTAAGATTGGGTGTAAAATTTCTTTCATTTTGTTTTTTTAATTCATAAAAAACATAGTAGCAAACATTTATATGTATTAAAAAATTAGCATGTGAGATTTTACACCAAAACTCAGGTGTCTAATAGCCATATAATATGTTTTCTTTTATTATAAACATTAAAACATTCGTTGCAGTATGATCCCTGCAATATACTTGCTTGCTTTCATCCTTTGTCTAATTCTTTGGAACAAAAATAGATTTTGAATGAGTTGACCCAAAATCAACACATGTGTACCGATCTGCCAATTTATGTAACCCCGATTGGTAAACATGTCAAAGGGGCTGTATCTGAAATAAAAATTTTCTAAATGTAGATGAAAATTTTCAATTCAATTATCTAATCAATTCAGAATAAACCATGAATATCATAACCTACCAACTAAATTATATTCTGGCCCAATCACTACCTCTAGGTGTTATCTAGTTCATCTATATCACGCTCCATAATTATTAATTATTTATTATTATTTTTATATATAAAGAGTTGTGAAATCTGAAAAACAAAATGTTCTTTCCGCTATACAGAGTTAAAATATTCATCGGTATTAGACTCTGTGTGTGCTTTTTTTTTTATATGTTTTAGGCTCCCAATAACATGGAGTTGGTGCAAAAACAATATGCATATGTTATATAATTAATCCCGTAATTATGCACCTAAGCTAGGGTTTTGTCAATATCTTAGTAAAGTAATCTCCCACTTGGTTATTTTCTTTGTCTATTACATTGATATATATTCCCTCGACCTCTTTTTTCAAATAATGTTTTTGTCTTTGATTGAAAGCTCAATAATTTACCTAAATTATTGTTTTTCTTTGGAGATTAAACATGGCTATATGTCTATGGATCAATCGAAGCTCTAATGGTCAAAGTTATTATACTCGAATCTCATGGTAATAATAAGATCGATTTAGTTTCTTTGAGGGCGTCTCAAGCTGTTTGGGAGGCCTAAAATGATTTTCTAAAATGAGGCGTAACAGTCGGACTTATTTTGAAGAATAACTTTGTACCACTAACTAAATTATTTTCCCGCGTATAAATATATTAAGTTTTGGTAATAACATAATTAATAGTTTTTTTTTTTTTTTTGAAAGGTGCATAATTAGTAGTTATAAATACGAGTATACGACATCTTCAACTATGATAATATTATTACTTAAGAAACATTTTCATATTAAAGATAGTTAGTAAGAGACATATTTTATATCTTTGTACGATAATTGTGTAAAGTTATATATATATATTTAAATACTACATATGTAACACCCCACCGTTGGCGGAAATATGAGGTGTCATGAAAAGTACAGCACGACATTGAATTACATAGATATTGCTAAATGAAATAGAATATAATAAATATATTCCCAAAACATGAGTTCAAAGTCATAATTATGCTGGAACAACTCAATACAATAAGTCCATAATCGGTATAGTCCAAGGCATGTAGCCTTAAAGTCTGACAATAAGCAATGGAGCTTAAATCTCCAAAGTCCAGTCCTAGCATAGAAGTCTTTATCCCTGATTTGCCTGAGTACCTGAAAAGTATACTAAAACGTGTCAACACAAAGGTTGGTAAGTTCGTAGGTTTTTGTCAAAAAGTCTAGTCAAGAAGGAAGTCCTTTTGTCGATTCTTTTAAGTCAAAATAAGTATTTGTTCAATATATAAAGAGCAGAGTTACGCCATATAAGTCAAAGTACACAAGACTCAAGTCCAAGTCTCAAAGTCCAAGGTACTCAATGTACCCGAAGTACTCAAAGTCTCACTGTCTCAAGGTCTGGCCTTACGGTATCTGCCTTAGTCCATAGTCTCATAGTCTCAAGTCTCCATATAAAGCACGTCAAATAAGCACGTCATCAAGCACAACAACAAACACATATTCACACACATACAACAAGACAGAAGCACGTCAAATGGCCTCAGTCACTACTCCTAAAAATTTTTACAGGACATTGCCTCAGTCACTACTCTGCCTCTAACTCGACACTAACCATTCCACCAAGACAGCACATCCAAGGTAAAGAAATTTGTCACATACCTCACCCTCTGACCAGTACACACCCACTAATGCCAATCATAGCTTCCATCTATTTAACCATTGAATAAACTTGACTGCTCCACCCTTGCCATCATAATTTCGCACACCACAATCCTTGAATTTTTGTAAGTAAAACATCTGTCACCACTTCTAGGCTCTTTTAGTGCATTTCCATTACGTATTTTCTCATCAGCGTCTTCATAATATTCACCAATCTCCTGTATCACTGTTTCCTCATACTGCACATCCTCTACTTCATTAAAAGTCGGCCCTTCATTTGTCGCATTTTCGGTATCTCGTGCAAGGACAACATTGACGACTTGAATAATCACGGGGATGGCCTCCGTTCGAAGTAGCTCTCGTCTCATCGCTATTACACACACGTTAGTATATTTCTTGAACGTTAGACGCGAAGAAGCGCTCGAAAATGTCAATGTCTATGTTACATACTACACTCAGCAAGCTCTCTCGTCTTATGGTCTAAGAGATGCTATCTAGATCTTAAATGGTCTAAGGGATGTTATCCAGAACCTAAACTAGTCATGCAGTCCACGTCAATGCAATACATATATATATATATATACTACTAATATATGACCCTAAATTGCAATTAAAATGTGGTCCGAATCTAACACCTACATCCGTTGCACTAGTGGTGTATGTATACAGGGTGTACCAGCGGCTAGCCCTCCACACCCATAGTACATCTAATGCAAGGTCGGATCACGGTACTGGTATGCTCTCTAGGTATTGGCTCGGTATGTATACAGGGTGTACCAGCGGCTAACCCTCCACCTAACCAACACCCATTAAACAGCCCAGGGTAGCTACCACACTCTCACTACAAGTGCAATAACTGATGTTAATAACTGTCGCAAGGTATGGCGGTAATTATAGAACAGTTGATCAGGCTTTTCTATGATTATCGCTATGCGATACTAGCTAGTGCCATCACTTCATCTTGCTCTAATATACATAAATAATCACAATAACACTGAAAGCACACAGTCACCACAAGTACACAGTCACCAAATGACAGCCATAGTCAAAATAAGCACAGAGATAATAAGTCTCAATAGAACTTGAACTCAAAATATAAGTGAGGTTAACACGTCTAGAATGCATCTATAATTCCTATCGTAAATGCTATACGGGGTTCTTAAATTATAGTCTAGGCTTTTCCACCTAATTCTCTACAACCACGTCTCTGATACCATTTTGTAACACCTCAACATTGGCGGAAACATGAGGTGTCACAAAAAGTAGAGCACGACATGGAATTACATAGATACTGCTAAATGAAATAGAATATAATAAATATATTCCCAAAACATGAGTTCAAAGTCATAATTATGCTGGAACAACTCAATACAATAAGTCCATAAACGGTATAGTCCAAGGCATGTAGCCTTAAAGTCTGACAATAAGCAATGGAGCTTAAATCTCCAAAGTCCAGTCCTAGCATAGAAGTCTTTATCCCTGATTAGCCTGAGTACCTGAAAAGTATACTAAAACGTGTCAACACAAAGGTTGGTGAGTTCGTAGGTTTTTGTCAAAAAGTCTAGTCAAGAAGGAAGTCCTTTTGTCGATTCTTTTAAGTCAAAATAAGTATTTGTTCAATATATAAAGAGCAGAGTTACGCCATATAAGTCAAAGTACACAAGACTCAAGTCCAAGTCTCAAAGTCCAAGGTACTCAATGTACCCGAAGTACTCAAAGTCTCAATGTCTCAAGGTCTGGCCTTACGGTACCTGCCTTAGTCCATACTCTCATAGTCTCAAGTCTCCATATAAAGCACGTCAAATAAGCACGACATCAAGCACAACAACAAACACATAATCACACACATACAACAAGACAGAAGCACGTCAAATGGCATAAGTAACTCTATACACACAGGCTCAATATTGAACATAAACAGAAATCGACAAAACTGTTTAGAAAGAACAAATATACTTTTCACCCCAAAAACTTATAAAAAGAGGGGCTACGAAACTCACCTGAAAGCAGCACAAGCACAAATACCCTAGATGAACGAACAAGAATACGAACAGTCAGGTACACCTGAAATAAGCTCACTATCTGTCCAAAAGTCCTACATTGTCCACAAGTCACCCAGTAAGGACCTAAATAATTGCACAAGTCCATGTCCTATACTAGTGTCTTAGGAAATGCCATTATATCTCGTTAACATCATAATATTTAATAATAGTCTCATTTGTTCTTATAAATTGTCCAAAAGAAATACTTCTTTTAATAAAATTATATTTTAATATCAATGTCATCGATTACTATTATACCAATGTATAATTTATTTGGTCTTTTCGAGTCCATTGATCTTTGTATTATGTATATATATATGCATATGTTCTTATTAAATTAGTCCTTGTATATATATATATGTATATATATATAAACTTGTCCATTTTAATTAATCCGTATATATACATATATATATATATACTTAGGTCCAATGTCCATATTAACTCCGATGTCACATTTTATTGTTTATATCCCGTCAAGTCTTCGTATAAAACGTCATTATAAAATATATATTAAGTTCGGAAAGTCATATAATTTGTACATTGTCTATACAAAGTCCTTTAATCTTTGCCCATATATATAGTCATTATAAAATCCTTTCATATAAATGTATATATATATTTAGTCATAAGTCCATAAAGCACCGATATCACAAAAATTTTTGGATTACATTATAAACGCGACCTGAAATGACTAACCATAATTCACTTTGACCAAGAAACCCTAGTTTTGACTAGAAAACCCTAATTTTGACTTTATTAAATCTTAAATCAATTTTGACCAAAAGATCCCAAATCTTAATTTTCACCATCCAAAACCTAATCCAATTGTAACCAAATTTACCAAAAATTGTCAAACCATAATTTGACCAAAGCACTACCGTTGACCGGCAGTTTGACCGACGGTTTGACCAAACAAAATCAAGAATTTCGGGTAGATTTATGAGCCATAACCGATTTCAAGACTAAAAATCATTAAAACAACTCGAATCTAACTAGATCTAAACGAAAATCAACCAAATACAACTTTCAATCACGATTTTATTTTAATTAGAATTTATATCCAAGATTTAAAAGTAAAGTAAGAAAATGATGAAGAAATTCGAGATGGTTGATGGTGGTTTGATGATGGCCGCAAATAGAGAGGAAAGATGAGAAAAAGATGAAAAGTAATGGTGGTATGTGGTACCTAGCGGCGGTTTACAGTGGTGGATGGTGGCAGCCGACCGTGGTTGGCCGGAAATAGAGGGGGGCGGCCAGATTGGAGGAAGAGAAGGAGAGGGAGAATGAGAGTGTGTAAGTGTGTGAGAAAAAATGGGAGGCTAGGGTTTTTTTTTTCTTTTTATACCCCCTAATCCTAATTTCCCTTCTTTTGACTTCCCTTTAAAAGAGTTTGACCTGACAATTCAAGAGCACTCGAGACCCGTTAAATTATTTTGTCGACATTTTTAAGTGTAACTTTTTAATAGCTTTCCAACAAATATAAATATGACTATATTTATTTAAAAAATCTTTAATGGATTAAATTACAAGTATTTCATTTTATTTAGCATTTCCACAAGACAACTAGTATTCCTCCTGTTCTCGAGTCTACGCATAATTTTTCTAAAGTCTAAGTGCTCATAAAGCCCGAATGAATCATAAATCCAATTAATCCATCAATAAAGTCTTAAAGTCTATTGACGTACTTAAACAAAATGAATCAAAACGATCGGAAAAGTACTTCGGGAAAAAACGCTCAGATGACGGTTGTCACAACATACTCAAAAATGATGATGTTATTATTTGAAAATAAGAGTGTTTTTCAAAGACAAACTTGAGATAATCAGAAAATTATTAAGTGGTTGAGATTCACCTAGTCTGTCTGAGAGATTAGTGAATATCAAATGATACAAGAGATATGGAAATTCCTATCCAATTACTTAGTTTGGTTTAATTGGATCTTAAGTAAAAATTCAACAAACCAATATCCAATCAAAAAATGTAAACACCCGATCTAAACCACCCAAATAATTCCGAAAAGCTAAAATGATTCAAAAATTAAACTAACTATATTAACGACTTATTATGGATAGTAAATTAGAACAAAATTTGTAACAGACCGTAAGTAAATAACTATAAAAATATAGTTATATTGGTGTCTTGATGATATCATATTACAATCATTCTAAAATACTTGAATTTTTTATAAACAATAGTGAAATTAAGAGTGTAATTTTCTACGAGATATAACCAAGTTTCATCAAAAATTCAAAACTAACTTATCGGGTTTTGGTTTGGGCCCCAAATTTAATTTTTTTTATCTGGAACCAATCCAATACCCAATAATTTTATTCGGTTATAATCAACGAACCAACCAAATCCAATTGGATTGGGCGCTTTTCCGAGTGAAACTAAATAATGAACACCCCTATTTGAAAATGATTGTTACCTTTACTTCCTTTATAAATATTCTAGCCACCCTCCTTTTTGAAAAAAGTTACAAGAAAGTTAGTATCGAAATGACTCAATTGCCTTGATTAGCCCCTTTTTTTAAAAAAGAGTTTTAAGAAATTATCCGGTTTGCTTTTAAATAATTAATTTACACCCTAAACTCTTATAATACTAATATACACTATAAGCTCTTAGGTCTTAAAATATTTCCATTACCACTTTTACATCAATTAGATCTACAACAATTTACACCACTCAACACCGTCACCACTATCAATAATCTCCGCCACAACACCACCACCAGACATACGTCGGCATCACAACTGCCGCATTGCGTGGATATCATGCTAAACAAACTATCATTTTAATTACAATCTATTTATAAAGTTAAATAAAATTCATAAAAGAATATAGTGATCCAAAATATGATTTTGAAAGGTTCAATTATTATTTCAAAACTAAACATATAAGGTATATAATTTGTTTAAGTATGTTAATAAATTATTACCATAATCCTAGTTTTTCACTTTCTTTTTCTTATTAATGTGTTATTAGATGACGGTAAAAAATAATGTAGTATAAAATATTATAGCTAAAATTAATTTGAAGCAACATGTGATATTACTTTAATATTCTGTAATACTTAATACTTATTCTAATTCATAAAATGTATGAACAATAATACTAAGATTATAAATAATGCTAGATGTATCGGATGGACACTTATGCAACAATCAAACTAATTAAATAAATTTTTGTTATAAACTTATGTATATTGAAAGAAGATACGCTCTAAAATATAGCATACTATGTTCCCCATTCAAATAATAATAATAATAACAATAAGTTTGTATTCGTGTGGCAAAGCAATAAAAGTATTGTAATAAGTTATGATTCTATAGTTTTAGATACGGATGTACAGTTAATACAATATAAGTATGAGTAATACTAAATACAGTAAATAGTAATTAAAAAAAATTATAAAAGGTAAATGATGTATGCAAAGCAATCTAAAGGACATAATTCATTTTTGCTTTTGATCAAATGTTTGTAGTTTACTTAAAATCTAAAGGACATAATTCATTTTTGCTTTTGATCAAATGTTTGTAGTTTACTTAAAAATGAATTTAGGGGACTAGTTTATTATTATTGGGAGATAATTTAACTATTAATTATTGTGTCTCAAATTTAGTTTGTAAGTGTTTAGATTATATTCCGCGTAACACGCGGATAAACATATACAACTAATAAAATAATAATGTTTCATGATAATTTATATTAACAAATTGTAAATAAAAAGTATTGAAAAAAAAAATTACTTGTTTGCATATAATTAAATGAGTTATATATGTATAAAAATCCACATACCTAATATTTATATTATATTTGTATCATTTTATTAATTTAACAATATTAAATAAGAAAATTTGAAAAACGATGATGGTGTCATTTTTATTTTATTTTTTTATTCTTTAACTATTTTAGACACCATATACAGATCAAAATTATTTTTCATTTAAATATCATAAAATATTAACGGTATAAAATTAAATACTTATAACTATAAATAATATTTATTACGTTATATGATAAAACATATATAAAGTCATAATTTGATAATCAAAAGAATTATTTTAAAAAATAATACAAAGATTAGGATTTATTATTCATAGTTATATCATTAAATTAATTAACTTATATAATTATAAAATGTAGGTAATTACTTTCCATAATTAATTACCATATTTAAATTTACGGAAATGTTAAATGCAGCCCTAAGGTTGTATTTAACGTGCATAAAAAACTTGCACATTTCATATTTAATGTTCACCCTTTGAATTTTATGGTAAATGTACAAATAATTTATGCACCTTACAAACCCCTTAAATTTATTATATTAAAATTAAATCTAAAAAAAGGGTTGACATAACTTATCATACGAAATTAGTTAAAATTAAACACGAACACGACCTGTTAAGTATTTGTGTCATTTTTCTCATAAACGGACATGCACAAAAATTAACATGTGCACCTCTTAAGACATGTTAAGAAACTTGTTAAGTTGCATTTTATATAAGTCTTAACTAATACTTACAAATAAATCCTTAACAATATAAAATCTTTTACAAATATTAACTGATATATAACAATAATATTCGATCTAGTGGATGAAGTTTGAATTATTAAATATTCTCGCTGTTGTGGATGAAGGAGTTACTTTGTTAAACGATTTATAGTGATGGAAGATTAGAGAATAGGGAATTAGGGATAGAAGCGACGATCGATATCTGGATGTGAGGGAGAGGAAAAGGGACTGATGGACACACTACTAGTTGTAATGTTGATTGTTAAACATGGAGGAAGTAGTTGTTGTATGTTGCTGAATTTATGCTACATAATTTATGTTGCTGATTGGATGTTGTTGTATATTTCTTGTGTAGTGTCTACGTCAGCCCGGAAGCACCGAATGTGGGTACTTCATGTTGAAGTTTATGAAGGAAGTAGTTAAACATGGAGTCCGGGTTCTCGAAAATCACAATGTAAGTAGTTAATTAACTGTTTTAAGTAGTTTAAGTAGTAATATCCAGTTTCTAAATTGTTGTTTTATTTTTGACTAGATTGGTGGTGATAGCAATGAGTACATGGATGCGGATTTAGACGATATTTGAGAAGAATGGACAATTTATGTGTCAAATTTCATTTTCAGGTACAAAGTATTGAAAACCGCATTAAACTAATTATCGGTATCTATTTGGACATGAATCGTTATATAATGAATTAGTGATGTATAGTTTTGATATATATGAAATGCGTTAATTTTGTACTATTATCAGGTTAATTTATTGTCAGGTTTATTATGTATATAATCAGGTTTTAAAATACCGAAAATTTTTTTAAAAAAATGATTTTATAGGTTATGACACGCCAAAACATATCAAAAAAGTGGGTCATAAATGTTATGACTCTCTACTACGAAGGTCAAAAAGGAGAGTCATAAATGCGTGTCATACGTGCGCGTCATAGACGGATGACGCCCAAATGCGGTTCATGAAATTTATGACTGGTCCTTTCTTGACGGGCTTTTGCACGTCATCTGACCCCTTTATGACGCACATTGCGCATCAATAATAGCTGGTTTTCTAGTAGTGACAGGTCTTTTAACAGGTCTAGACTGACATGAGTCCTAATCGGTCCAAACTTGTTAAGGTCAAACACAAAATCAGTTAAGAACAGGTCGTATCATGTTGTGTTAACATGTTTCGTGTTAAAATTGTCAGTCTTAACCGCTATCACCATTGTCTTCGCATTGCGTAGACATTTGTCAAATAAATTTTTAAGCACTTTTAACAAGGGTTCAACCTCTTTATAATATATATATATATATATATATACCAATATACTAAAACAAGATTGTGTATTTTTTTTATCGACACTTGACGCATTCTTTGCACGACATGTGTCACTTTAGGTGTAATTAAAAAAGGATTCATAATTCACAATTACCTAATACTAATCTTTCTTTACTTTAATATAAAAAGATTTTTGATCGACATGTGTCACTTTGGTGTAACTAAAAAAAAATTCCTAATTCATAATTACCTAACTGTAATAAAATACTAATATATAGATTTAATATATATATATATAAGAGCCCACTGCTTGGGAGCTTACGGTTTCATGTTAGGCACCTAAGTTGGGTGAAAAACTACTAACATACCTTTTCTTAAAAGGTAAAAAATATAGGGGCCCAATTATTTATTCAAAATATTAAAAAATTAATATGTGAGGGGTTTTTCACCCAAATTGGATGCATAATAGCTCCGTACTCACTTATTATTATATTAAAATAACTAATATGGAAATACGGATTAATACAACTTTCTTAAAAGAAGAGATATGTTAAATTTAAACATCTAATTAAATAAACTTATATTATACAATTTGTGGGGTTTCATTTTATTTTTTTTTAAGAACGCATTCTATTCTAATCTAATCCTACTCCTAAATTACACGCATGTGTGGGATGAAACACAAGACTCTCGAAAAACCCCTATTAATTCATCCCACAAATGTAGTCCCAAGGTCAAAGACCTTACCAATGGGCCACCAATCCCATTGGTGAGTTTCATATAGTATGTCAAAGGATTTGTATTTAAAGTTATGTATCTAAAAGCAACATATTCTTTATTCTCTATATAAATATAATTGTATCATCATTTATTGTATAATTGACACATGAAGATGGTAAAATATTTAATTATTAATAAAATACGCAATCAAATTGTGTGAAAAAACTTTTTAGTTGACAAAAATAGAAAACAAAAGTGCTACCAGTTAATTATTTAGAAACAAATAAAGAGTTGATTATTTTATTCATAATATATTGTTATTTTATTTAATTGATATTGTAACGAAAAAAGAATGTAGTATATACTAAATGGAAAATTTCATGAAGATGACACATGAAAAATCTTACGTGGCAAGGTATAAATATAATTTTAAGAAGAGGTGGATGACATTAAAAAATTATGATAACTGCTCTTTTATTATTATTATTATTATTATTATTATTATTATTATTATTATTATTATTAGATTTTAGGTAAATTAAAACAAGTATTAAAGTAAAACAAATAGAACAATAGATTTTTCATCGGTGATAATCACCGTGCATCATGAAAATCATCGTACATCAATTACTTTGTGAATTTTCGTGCATCAATTTAACCATGATCTAAGGGTCAAGAGCTTGTCTTATTTGTTTTACTTTAATACTTGTTTTACAACACTCAACCCATATATATATATATATATATATATAGAAGAAAGTTATTTCTAGTACAGCAAAAAAAAAAGTACCAAGGGACAGTTGTGGACCGTCCGATCAGGACTTTTGGACGCCTCAGATCAATTCTCGCGCGTCAGATGATTAACACGGAGAAGGGTATATCTTTAATTTTACGTGTGCATATAAATTCGTTCCCCTCTCTCTTCAATCAATTTTCTCACACTTTCTGACATATCGTTTACTCCGTCTTCATCCGGCTTTTACTCCTCCGTCTTCCGTCTTCCGCCGCCTGTCCGCCGTCATTTCAACGTTCTTCCGATCAAATAATGGGGAAAAGGAAACATATTGCGCCCACTCGTAATTTTTATGTTTAATTTGATTTTATTTTATTCACAAATCATTTTCTATTTGTTATTTTTATTATTAATTGCTTTTATTAATATGGCAAAGTCAGAGATTGATGGATTCAAATCGAAGTCAAAGATTGATGGATACGAAGAAAAAGATGCAAACGTTGTCAATTACAATTTCATCATCTTCTTCAGCTCAACCTTCCACTGGTTTTCCTTTTTCCATTTTATATTTTTTTTTGCATTTTTTTTATATTATTTTGTATAACTTTGTTTAAAATATCAATAGATCTGATAGTTTTGCTAAAGTTGTTGCATTTTTGCTTCTTTTTTTTTTTGAAATTTGTTTGTCCAAATTATCGATTTTTAATGGTGTCTACTTTTGTAAAAATTATCTGATTTTTAATCAAAATGTATCGATTACTCCCAAATGTTAACTTGGAATTTCAAATGAAGTGGTTTGTTGATATATATATATTTTTTTTTATAATCACTATTACTTACACATGTGTAAGTAAGTCATTTTTATAACTTACATATGCGTAGCTTAGATAATATCATGTGTATATGTTTTTTTATTTTATGCTACATTTTTATTGCAGCTGTAATGATATGTACAAAACTTACACATGTGTAACTTGTTTGTTCTGTTACGTAATTAAGTTTCTACGGTTATTTACGTAATTAAGTTTCTATGGTTATTTTATAGCGTTTATCATGTATCTAAATAAAGTTTTTTTTATTATTCATCTTTTTAGGTAGAAATGTAGAAATCTCTTCCCCTAGTCATTAATTGAATGAAGCAAATCATTTTGAACCGATTTCCGATGTTAATGAGGAAATGTTTGACTCAAATCATCCAAATGTTAATGAAGCAAATTATTCTGAACCGATTTCCGATGATAATGAGCCAATCATAGATGAAGAAACCAAACGAGTAATATAATTGTTCACATTTAATTATAAAAATTAAATGCATTTTTACAATTCAATTTTTTAATTTTTATTTTTTTTAATATAGGTTTTTATAGAAGACGTAAATGAAGATTATGAGAACTTACGTATCTGTCATGAACAGTATTATTCGAAGCTGAATTACTGTTTGTCTAAGTATCCCGGAAACCAATTTGTTATTGAAGTAGTGAATTCAGCCAAGAAGATATGGATTAAAGATCTTGAATTATACATGAGTACTTTGCGAAAAGAGTGTGAAAATGTAGATAAAGATGCAATGGTTGATCTCTTTATCCCTGTCTTTGATGATAAGAATCATATTCGTGACGAGGTGCCTCAGCATAAACAAGTGAATGAGGATAAGTTTGACATACCATTTGATCAACATTCTGCTGACAACGACGATATGCATGACAACCTGTCTACATTTGATTTTGATCTCGATGATGTTGACTTTGACCTTGATTTTTCTGTACCTTCAAAAGATGATATTCATGTCTCTAAAGTTGCTTTTCATCATGATGCCCAATCAGGCATTCTGGAACAAGATCATGTTGCATGTCCTATGCTTAGAAAATGTAGCAAATCTGTAATGTTAAAGGGCAAGTGTAAGGACGTTGAAGCTATTTCACTTGGAAGCAAAGTTGGAGAGAAAGAAAGTGTCAAGCACACAAGCCAAAAGAAATATTTATTCCAGAAGATTTGTGTATCTGTTCCAATTGTTGATGTCAAAAGCAAGCTAACAGATACAGATTTGGAACTTTCCGAATCGATTTTTTTTGCTCCATCTTCACCTCAGTAAGTTTTAAAATACTATATAATATAAATTTGGGTTTCTGCTTTTCGTTTTAATACTTGTTTTTCCTACGTAGTGATGTAATCTTCGAATGTGAAGAACTTTGTATTCCTCGTTACGTGTTTGAGAGCTTAGTTCCTGGTTGTCCGATATATTTTGCGGTTATTGATACCTGGAGTTTCTATCTGAACTGTTTTGAAAAACTCAACAGCGTAGGATCAACAAAGAGGGTTTTTTTCCCAACAAATATCATGGTAAGTTTTTAAAACCTTCATTCGTTATTGTAATCATCTTGGTAAGTTTTTAAATTCTTCTTTCCTTCTTGCCCGATATATATTACAATTTGAGCAAAGAGATATATCTCGAGATGAACTTATTTCACACTTGCATGAATCATTTATTAAACAAGAGATAGTCGCTCAATGTCTGGTATGGTTTCTTGAGATGATCATTACACGTACTTTTTATTGAATAATATTGTATTTTCACATACTGTATCATATAAGTACTGGCCATTCGTAAAGTTTATAGATTTTTTAATTTGGTCCAGTGGTAGTTTTAACTAGATTTTGTAATCGGGTCCAGTGGTAGCTTCTAATACATACATGAGTTCTACACCGAATTTTTAGATGCGTAATGCCTGTTCAATATCATTTGGATTATTAACTAGCTTAAATACTTAAATGATGTTATTTGGTGAATCGTCAAGTTTGGATTGAGTTTGATAGAGGGAACCCTGTGTTCCGTTGCCATGATTTTCAATATCTATGATTGGGTATGTCTAAGATAACCAGTCCTCGTTACACAGCTGAGTGTTAAATCACTCTTGCAAATTTAGCTGCTGATTTTTGTTATAATTTGAATTTGCAGATGTTTTTTCCCGTGTTTGTGAAAGACTTTTACTTGCTGATTTGTTACAATTTGATGAAAAACAAATGCCATATACTTGACAACTCAGATGCATGCAATCAATCTCTTGAGAGATATACTAAGCATATTTTGTGGTTGGTAAGAATTTATAATGTATATCATTTTCTGTTATAAACTAATTTTACCTATTGAGCATACTAACTAGATTTATATTATTATTATTTTTAAACTTTTTAGAATGAATTTGTGATTGCTTTTTTGAATCACAAGAATTATGCCAAGCCAATAAAGATGTCTCTTGAAATGACTGAAAGAATTGAGGTTGGGGAACAAAAGCAAATGTTTTGGATTCTGGAATTTTTTTGATGAGGCACATGGAAACATGTATGGGTAATGGTATGACAGGTTTGTGACTGGTTTCAGTAAAGAAGGTAAATCTCAACAAAAACAAATTAAATTTTTAAGGTTGAGGTATCTAAGAACAATGCTTCTATCTGTAACAACCGTCTTAGAATTGTTTTAAATAAATTCCTCAAATCGTACTGTCGCCATTAGACATGATCTTGTTAGATCAAGGCTAGGACGGTCCTGAAGTAAAGAACCTTGAAACGATCCTGAACTATAACCTATAAGACGATCTTGTGTCTTAAACATAAAACGACCTTGTCCTTGCTTGTGATACCTTAAACGATGAAACGATCTTGAGCCAACAACCAGGACGATCTTGAGCAACAACCAGGACGATCTTGAGCAACAACCAGGACGATCTTGACTTTCCTTAGATCCTAGAACGATCTTGAAACACTTCGAAACCCTAGCACAACCTAACACCTATAACATATCACACTCAAAACAATGTAATCATGTACCTAATCACCAAAATCACTTCTTAACTTCATTATCATATGATTAATCACATTCAAGGCTATGTTTTAACATTGAAGCTAGTTCCTAAAACGATCTAGAACAACGAATATTGTGCAAACCCTAATTAAGTATACAAAGACATGTTCTACCTTGACTATTAAAGTACGAGTTCTATGAACAACTAAATCGGGTTCTTAAGGCTAAAGTTCATCATTTAAAGACACGCTCAACTCATTAACACGATAAGTACTTATGTGTGAGTTCAAAGACGTTCAGTTCGAGTCCAGTTCATGTACTTAAAGTTCATTCAAACTCTTTTCGAGTCAAAACGTTCAAAGATCTTCAAAGGACCAAATCATCAGTTCATCAAGGACATCACAGTGAATAATTAATCACAAGAACTAATACATGTGTTTATTTATGATCAATAACTTGTGATTAGGTTTACATCAAGACTTACTTGGATTCAAATAGATATAACCTACTTATATATGTGCTTGTTCTCTGTGCTTGTAAACTACGCTGTACCGGATCAATGTGAGTCTTCATAGACCCTTTTTCTTTACTTATGTTTTGGGGTGAAATGAATACTACACATGCTTTCATATATGCCGTAACTGCTTTCATTATTCTATGGCTGCTAGACTACTTTGTGACATACTAGCCAGGTCATGTTTATGACCGTGAGTGCACGATTGATTGCATATACTAGCCATGTCATGTTTATGACTGTGAGTGCACGATTGATTTATTCTAGCCAAGTACTGTAAGTGCACGATTATACACATTCTCATACTCATGTGCAAAGTTGGTCTCTAGCCACATCATACTACTTTATTCTCGAATTCTATTAACGGCATAAATCATAACTTATACAACTTATTAATGTTCTCAAACCTACGAATTCACCAACCTTTGTGTTGACACGTTTAAGTATTCCTTTCAGGTAATCAAGCAAATCGTGGCTAGGATTGGTAGCATGGGACTCTTAGCAGACTGCAGGCTAGGTTTTGGGAGTTTGCATGCTTTCGTATATGTTTGATGGCAATATGCCTAACTGTTTCCCCTGCGTGGGAACTTACCTTGCACTTATTTGAATGCTTCTTTAAATTCTGTGTGTGATGACTTCTATTTTGATTATTTGAACTATGTAATCGATTATTTATGCTTAATGTATGCACTCATTTAGTTTTCCTATGTAACATCCATGTGCGCGTGTGCTTTATCTTGCACCCCGAGTTTTCTGCTGTAGTCGGGGTGTTACACTATCTGAAATCAATAAATTAAAAGAGAAGGTTCAAATTGCTTTAGATATGTATAAGGAGTTACCTGAAGAAATGAAACAATTAGGTAGATCTTCTTCTTTGGAAACCATTAAATCAAGACTTGAATCTATAAAGGTTGAGGAGCGTGTTACGTATGGATGAAATTAAGTTATGGTCAAAGCAGCCTGGATCAACATCTTTTTGAATGAATCATATCATTGTGATAACCATCTTTTGAAACAATGATGTAGTATGTATTAGTTTGTATTATGCAGTATATATAATGTACTATGTAAGCTTGTACTACTTAGGAAATTGCAGGATAATTGTATTATGCAGTATGTATTGTGTAATATCGTTTGTTTTTTTTTTATTTTGTTGAATGTTTGTAAATAGTCGATACTCATGTAAGATGGTGTATGTATTATGTGTTATATATAATGATCGTTGGTTGGTTTGGTTGCCCGGGAACCACCATTATCTGCATAAATTGTGTTCATGTAAGCTTTTACTACTTAGGAAACTTACGCATGTGTAATTAAACTTACATATGTCTAATTACATATGTGTAACTCAGCTTTATCATGAAATTGGTTTTTTATGACTTATGCATTTGTAAGTAAACTTACGCATGTGTAAGTAAAGTTACATATTATCATACTAAAAATCTAATGTATATATGTAAAAAAAAAGTTATGAGCATCATCAACATTTAAATTCAAAAGTCAAGTATTTGTCTAAAGAAGTTATCAGAATTACAAATTGTATAGACTGGTCTTCGAACTAGTCATTGAACTTTCCAAAATGAGTTACGACCATCATTAACATTCAACTGGTCTTGAATCTGGTCATCCAAGTGATTGTTTAAATTGGTCATCCAACTGGTCATGCATAATAAGTGTACAAAGCATTTTCGAAAATGAGACTACAACCATCTTTTAAGTAATACAGAATAAGTCTACAATCAACATCTGACAACCTGCTTCTTATCTGCGTTCTGTACTTGAATCAAAATCAAGATTTGTCAACCTGCTTCCTATCTGCATTGTGTACTCGAATCAAATTCAACTTTTGATTCACAGCTGCTGCAATAGCTTTCTTTCCTTGTTGAATGTTATATTCCTTGGCAAACGATTTCCCATACTCGGTCATCAGTTTTTTGTGCTTGTTGGTTTCGTGAAGTGTATTTTTGCACAAAACTTTGATCATAGTCTGTTTAATTGAACGCTTTGAGTTACTGTTCCTTTTGCTTCCTCAGTGACAAAACCTGGATCCCACTTTTCCAGAGACTGGCCCATGTATGTGTCCATATGACACATCAAAAAGATACCACAGTCATTATGGTTTCTTAATGTCCTCCACCTCATATCCATCAATGTGTGCTTCATTTTTCTGATTGATGTTGATTTTCGATGTTTAATGGTCCTCAGGTAATGACAAAACAAACGTCGCAGAAAACACAGAACAACTTCTAAGTATGATTTAGAATTGCAATTGTTATACCAAAGTCTCTACATTATATATGATACCGTCATACTAAAGTCAGTTTCAGACGTCACTAAATCCTCCTACTGCCATTAAGTGCTTGTCTTGATTCTTAATTTAACTTGGTGTCGTTATAAACATGTAAATTTCTTCTACTTAACCACAATGAATACTATTTTTTTAATTTAAGTAAGAGTACATTTTTTTGACTAGCAAGGCTTTATTTTTGACCAATGTTATTATTGATGTCATCATTTCATGAATTACAAACCTAAATCAAAAATTATAACTAGGAATATATTCTGTTTGATAGGACCTTTAGATACCAAACTAAATATAACATAAGTAATGTCATACAAAACGTTAATGACTACATATTATACTCAAGAACCTTGTTGTAGTTAACTAAGCAAAGGTATAAATGTAATGCATAAAATGTCTCATATCTCTTTCAGATTTCATATACATAGATCCAAGTAAAATAACACAAAATCTGAATAATTATAACATGAACTTACAAGCTTATCACACACTGTATTGTACTTCCCTTTTGTAACACCCCACCGTTGGCGGAAACATGAGGTGTCATGCAAAGTACAGCACGACATGGAATTACATAGATACTGTAAGTAAAAGATTTGTTCTTTATTGTTGTTAAATCAAGTGTGTGAAAAAGTGTGTTTTGTGTGTGTTTTGAGGGAAACCCGGTTTTAGTATAGACTTGATATAGAGAATGATTTTATTAATATGAAAGTCTTAAATACAAATGGGGGTGGAAGGGGATATTTATACATTCCACTAATTAACATTAACACCCCTTCCACTAATATAATTTTACAATTAAACACCATAAAATATAAAGCTAACAATCTACCCCTTGGTGTTGAATTGTAAATGGTGCATCGTCTTTCGCTTTAGGCGGGTCCTTTTTGTTGAGAATCTTTGTTGAGTAGTAGACTTTGTAGTTTTCTCTTTGAAGAAATTTGTGAAGGCGAAGACTTAAGTGTCTTGTGGAATGCAGAAACTTGGTAAGAGGTGCGGAAACTTGGTTTGGTTTTGAATTTCTTTTGGCATTGTGGAAGCTTGGATATCTTTGAATTCTTTTGGCATTGCGGAAGCTTGGTTTTGGAAATTGGAAATTTGGTTTGACTATGAAACTTCATTTCTAAGTTGTCTTTGAATAAACAATCATCTTTGGGCATTTGATTCTTTGATCAACTTATTCTTGCTCCCCCTCAAACAAACATTTCTATCTTGGAGCGACTTATCAACTAAATGAATGATCTTCAACAAATCGTCTTTAATTCTAGCTCCCCCTCAAACAAATGACCTTCTTTGTGTCTCCAACGCTTATATATAGGGTGTACCAGCGGCTAACCAACCACATTGGCAATAACAAGCTTGGTATCATACCACCCAAAAGTATATGCGATCAAACAAACTTTTGTGGGGGTTTCACTTGAGGGTAATGTTCTTGCTCCCCCTCAGATAAGCATTCAGTAAAGCTTTTTCGACTTTATATGCTTTTTCTCCCCCCTCATGATGAATGTGTGACTAACATGTTCATCATGTGTAATGATAAGTCAAAAACAGGGATAGGTTGATTATGAAGTTGATGTCTTACATAAACAGCTGCAGCTCGGGTTATACATTGAGTTATGTATAAGCCATTTTCATCGAATCACATACAAACAACCTTTGGGACCCATTTGACTTTCGGCCCAACGGTTTTTGTCTTGACAGTCCAGAGAAAAGTTTCATCGATTCGACGAATAGAATATGCATTCCACGGAGGATGAAAACTCGGAATTGAATATGAGAAGAGTTTTTGTGGAAGCAGTGGTGAAACAAAGTCATTCACTTTTTGCACTGGTTTTGGTGCAAGGTCAAACAGCTTCGAAAACGAATATTTAAATGACTTTGACTTAGATGACTTGGGATTGTGAATAGGTTTCAATTTTGACTTTGTCAAATGAGATTTTGCTCGGGAGATAAACAGTGAATTATCTTCAAAAGAAAGGAAAGATATAGGAGTCTTGGTTCCATCAAAATTTCGTTTCGGAGAATACCTTCTATCCTTTTGCAAGGAATAGTTGGTGAATTGAGAAAATTTTCTTTCAAGGGGTTTTGGAATATTGACTTTGGTTTGGATGGTGTTGGTTTCGGAGAGCTTTGGGGTTTCTCAATCTTTGGAACAGAAGATTCACTTGACTGTTTTAGAAGTTTTACAAGCTCGTCTTCAAGAGATTGTATTTTTGAAACAAGAGTGGTATTTTCTGCAAGACTAGATTCCAAAGATGAGATGCTTTCTTTGAGCTTTGTGTCAGAATCTTCCAATTTATTTGTTAAACTCCGAACCTTTGAATACCAATGATCATTTTCCTTTGCAAGATATTCAATGCTTTCCAGACTGAGATCATTCGATAATTTGAGTTTGTCTAAATCTTCTTCGAGTTTGTCATTCTCTTTCTTGAAAAGATCAGTTAATAATTTGATATTGTCATTCTCTTCTTTAAGTTTGTCATTCCCAGTCTTGATCCCATGAAACTTGTTAAAAGCATAAAATTTTGTAGAATAAATCTTTACAGCACAAGGAAAAGTATGAGGTTGTACAGAAGTAGTTTGATAACATGTGCACACCCTATTTTTATGACGGTACTCTTGATCCCAAGTAGGTTCTCTTGTCATGTTCGAAAATAACTCTTTCAAAATGGGATCATCCAAGAAAATGTCTGAAGGAGTCGACATCTTGACTAAAATTCAGTCCAAATATTCCGCCCAACTTGATGCTTCGGCCCAAAGTAAACTTCCAGTTCAAAAGATGACAAGTTTTCAGCCCAATACAATCGACTAGCCCCAAAAGAACTAGCAATAAATTTCGGCTCAATTATACTTTTAGCCCAACCAAAAAATTAATATGAAAGAAATCTAGTACACAGATTGTCACGTGAAGGAACACAACTCAAATTTTGAATCATATTGAAAACAATTGAATATATTTGTAAGGACACTAAGGGTATTGTTTTCCACTGACACACTCTTTCTGAATTGTAACAACTCTTTTTTTTTCCTTTTTACAGCTAATTAAAATTAATTAAAATAAAATGGAAACTAACCATGACAACAGCCAATGATTCAATGACAACAAATCAAGAATACAACTCAAGTTAAATTAAAAGAACACGCGTGATACTGTGCTCTCTGACAACACGTTACCTCTCTCTCTTTGACTCCCTTTTCACGCGCTTTGTTTATTAAATCTCTTTTCCCACACACAACAACTTTCAGTAACTTGAAATCATTTTAACTCTCTCCCTCTCTCACAATATTAGATATCTTCAAAAACAAATATCACCACAACTTCTTTATCAAAAACAACACAATATTAGAAATCACGACGAGCAGACTTGAAGATGAGGTACAAGAACGAAATCAAGCAAGAACAATCAGACAACCACGGTTCAACATTATCAACGAGGGTAAGAGATGCAAATGAATGGGTTTGGTTCGGGTTTTATGAACTAATATAAGTTTTCAAGAACAAATACCGGGTTTCAAAAATGATGTTGAAATGAAGCAGTAATGCCGGTTTTCAGAATACACAAGTAATATCGGTTTTCGAGTAAAAAGTTGGGCAGAGTTTCTTTTTATAAAATGAAGAATTAAAGAACTAATACCGGTTTTGGTGTAAACCAGGTATTATAATGTCAAACAGTGGGGTGAAAACCGGTTTTGAAGGTCTGATGAATAAATTGAATCCCGGTAAAGGAATACCGGTATTAGAACAGAGATTCAAACGGAAAATGAAGGAAAACCGGTATTTGAGCAGTAGCAGTTGACGGAAGGAAGCAGACAAAAGCCGCCGGTAAATCGGAAGGAATCAGAAGGAGTCGTGGAACAGGTCGGATTTTTTCCCATAGGCTCTGATGCCAATTGTAAGTAAAAGATTTGTTCTTTATTGTTGTTAAATCAAGTGTATGAAAAAGTGTGTTTTGTGTGTGTTTTGAGGGAAACCCGGTTTTAGTATAGACTTGATATAGAGAATGATTTTATTAATATGAAAGTCTCAAATACAAATGGGGGTGGAAGGGGATATTTATACATTCCACTAATTAACATTAACACCCCTTCCACTAATATAATTTTACAATTAAACACCATAAAATATAAAGCTAACAGATACTGCTAAATGAAATAGAATATAAAAAATATATTCCCAAAACATAAGTTTAAAGTCATAACAGTGCTAAAATGGCTTATTACAACCAAGTCCATAGAGAAATAATCCAAGGCATGTAGCCTCAAAGTCTGACAATTATTAAGGAGTACTAATCTCCGAAGTCCAGCCTAGCATAACAGTCTTTATCCCTGATTAGCCTGAGTACCTGAAAAGTATACTAAAACGTGTCAACACAAAGGTTGGTGAGTTTGTAGGTTTTATGTCAAAAGTCTAATAAAAGAAATAAGTCTTTTGTCGATTCTTTTAAGTCTAAACAAGTAATAGTTCAATATATAACGAGCAGAGTTACGCCATAATAAGCCCAAATGCCTCAATGTCTCAAAGTCCGGCCTTACGGTACCTGCCTTAGTCCAAAGTCTCAAGTCTCAACTCATACAATAAGTACGTCCAAAGCACAACAAACAAACACATAATCACACACATACAACAAGATCAAAGCACGTCAAATGGCACAAGTAACTCTATACGCACAGGCTCAATATTGAACATAAAACAGAAACCGACAAAACTGTTTGAAAATAAGTATACTTTCCACCCCAAAACTTGTAAAAGAGGGGCTACGAAACTCACCTGAAAGCAGCACAAGCACAATTATCCTAGATGAACGAGCAAGGACACGAGTAGTCAAATACACCTGGGCACGTACACTAATTGTCCGAAAGTCCTACACTGTTCACAAGTCACCCAATAAGAACTTGGATTTAATTGTACTCGTATATGTCCTATACTAGTGTCTTAGGAAATGCCATTATTTCTTGTCCAAATAAATAGTTCGTTAAATAATGTCACATTTCATTGTTTATATTCCGTCAAGTCTTCGTAACAACGTCATTATAAAAATATATTAAGTCTGGAAGGTCATATAATTTGTACATCGTCTTTACAACGTCTTTTATTTTTTGCCTTTATATATAGTCGTTATAAAGTATATGAAGTCCGATAAGTCATTAACTGTCGTTATGCGATTGTATAATTTATAAATGGTAAACGTCTTTTTAATATATATATATACACTTAGTCATATGTCCATATTAGATTTTTATCCTTATATTTATATATATATACATTTGTCCATATCAATTCAATTCTTGTACACACACATATATATATATACTTAATTTGGTCTTTTAATATATATATATATATATATATACTTAAATTAGTCTTTAATATATTTATATATATATTAATTTCATTATTATAAAAATTTGGGATTAAACTTTAAATATAGATCAATTAATTAAAATACAATTTAACTTGGTTTAAATACTTTAATCTTTGACTAAATGACCAAATAATATCCAAAACCCTAATCCTTATCAATAAGCCGTCGTTGACCAAGTTTGACCGAACTAAAAATTTGACCTAACACCAAAATACAAATCAAATCCAATTTTTGAACCAAAACCCTTTTCTGGCCGGTTTGACCATGTTTGACCGCGGTTTGACTAATGTTGACCGAACGAAAATCAAGTTTCCGGTGGATCTATGAACCATAACCGATTTCCAAGACCAAAAACTAAACGAAAGTCACATATAATTCGGACCAAACTTTTCGGATCTAACAAGATTTACAAATATATACCCGAATATATATATATATATATATATAAGTGAATACTTTTCGGATCTAATGAGATTTCGGGTCTATAGATCTCGGATCTATAGATTTCGGATATAGACATGTATGTAAAACCGAAAACCATAAACTTTTACCAAAGGATTTGTACTTCCATCAACATAACCATCGAAAAAATATATATATAAAGAAGAGATTTCGGATGTAGTTTCCGGGTTTGAAGGTTTTCGATTTAAACATTTCGGGTAAATGATTTCGGATCACAACAAGCCTATTTACTCAAAACCGAAATATATATATGCATTTGTGTCAAGATTTTCGGATCTATATAGATATCTACACATATATGTAGCTGAAAATATATATATATAGAAGAACTTCGGATTTAATAGGAGGAAGAAAAAGATTTATAGCCAAAAATGTATATATATACATAAAAATATCGTGTATATATATACATAAAAATATCGTGTATATATATACATATATGACTAAAAACGGGTTTTATACATCCGAATATATGTATATACGAAAAACTTAATTTTTTGATGAAGAACAAGCAAATCAATCATTGATTCATGCCATACTTACCACGATCTAAACAACAATAGAAGGAGATGATAAAAAGTAATGGTGGTTCGCGGTGGTGGAAGGTGGTTTGTGGTGGTGTTCGGCCGGAATAGAGGGAGAGAGAAGGAGAAAAAGGGGGGGGGGGGCGGCGGCTGGAGATAGGAGAGGGAGAAAGAGAGGGTGTAAAGTGAGAATGAGGGGGGGGGGGAAGTTAGGGTTAGGGTTTTTGTTAGGTCTTTGACTCCCTTGCCTCACCCCTTTGACCCTCTAATAAGTCGTGTTAGAAATTCAAAATAGTGCTTAGTTGTATTTCATTATCATTGTTAATTTGTATATGTAATATAAGGTTGAGGGGGGGGGGGGGGCTTATGTATTTACTTAGAGTATAAATACCCCTCAAGCCTTAACCTTTTGTAACCTTTTAGTCACATATTGCTAAATATATTTCCAAGCTTTCCACACATATACCTCTGTCTCTCTCAATACACACACTAACACACACACATCCACCATTGTTACTCACCTTACTTCCGCACCCGAACATGAACGATTTTCATTATATTACATGTGGTATCAGAGAAAAACAACAATCAGTTGACGATCCAGAACAGATTCAATACAGATTCATTGAATTTTGTTCAAATTATTCTTCTTCGTGTTCTAAGAAACTTTTGCCGCCATTTCTGTTCTTCAACAAATTACATTCAATTTCTCTTCAATTTTCAAGTTTTTGCTCACTAATACTTTCCAAATCATATTTCAAAACATTCTGTTAAGTTTCAGAATCAAATTCAAAGTTTTGAGTAAAAATCAAAATTTTCGAAAATTTGATCAAAATTTGATTTTCACAATTAAGTTTGATCAAAATTTGATTTGAGATATGGAATTGTTCTTAGGGTTGTGCGCGATCATTTTCTGAGCATTTTGATGTTTGGATCACATCCTAATTCTCAAAACTGAGTGAGAATTGATCAATTTTGTGTCAAAAACCATTTGTTTTATCTGTTCTGTTTATATGTGCAGGTATCCCAAAACGATCTTTGTTGGAGGAATTAAAACGATCTCTTTTAGATCGTTCTAGTTTTTGGAACATTTTGAAGTTAAAACGATCTAAATTTAGATCGTTCTAGCTTGTATAATTCTGTGTGAATTGTGTGGTGTGTGGTTCATGATTCTGAAGTTGTTGTGATTGGGAATCACACACTTCCTTGGGTAACTGATCTCCTTGAGATTGGTTTTGCTCAAAAAATTCCAAATCATTGTGTTACTCTGCACAAATTTTCAAAGTTTTCATACTTAGAAAATTTTTCACCCAAATTGTTAAAACGATCTAAATTTAGATCGTTCTAACTCTTCTTTACAATTCCTTAAAACGATCTCTTTTAAAACTTTTCATTTATTTTCCATCTTCTTTCTTCTTTCGTCTTTCTTCTTCATCACTTAGGAAAATTTTTTAAATTTCTAAAACGATCTAATGTAGATCGTCCCAGTTTCCTTTTTCAATACTTAAAACGATCTAAATTTCTAGTTTCATTTTCTAAAACAAGTTTTTTTTAATTGTAATTCAATCATTTCAAATGACAACAATCAACATCAATTCAGACATTTCATCAAGAGAGGTACAAGTTTTTACTCAAACTGACTACTTGTCTCTTCAAACAACTGCTGATACATTGACAATGCAAAATCTTACTTTGAAGACAAATTTGAACATAGCTAAACAAGAGTTTGATAAACTTAACGAAGCTTTTTCTCAACTCTCAATAGCTCATGATGCTCTCAAAGTTAACTATGACTCTTTGAAAGAAATGCATTTGTCAAGTAACAATTCTCAAGTTGTTTCACCCAATGCACATCTAACCAATAAATGTCAAGACCTTGAAAAGACTGTCCATTCACTCAAGCAAACCATTGAGACCTTACAGCTTGAGAAAACCAATGAATGGATAAGAGCAAATGCAAGACAAGCAGATGTTGAGTTTCTCACAAACAAAATGAAAGATATGAGACCAAATTGTGAAAAACATGAAAGACAGATTTCTGACTTAAACAGTTCTTGTTTTCTCAAAGGAGTTGAAATCGAAACTCTTCAAAAACAAGTTGAGGATTTGAAAGCAAACATTTTGTTCTACCAAGAGAAAATTTACAAAATAGAACAAAATCCTTTCTTAGATTTCACTGCTTATTACAATAAATCAAAGATTGATAAATCAGAACTTCTTTTTGGTTTAGGTTGTGAGAATCCAACGCATTTAGAGAAAATTCAAAAAGAAGATCTTGGTGCTTTATATGATGAAAAATTTCTTCGTCTTGGCATGATTCAAGAATTCATCAGACCATCTGAGGATGATTTTGAGTCAGATGATGTTGAAAGACCAAAACCAACTCAAATAAACATTGATTATGTTGCTCTTAATGATTCTTACAAGAAAACTCATAACAGATCAATTTATGAGTTAGAAGAAATAGACAACATTTCAGTGATACAAAATGAGTCTCAACAAGAGTCTTCCAAATCAATTTCTCACAGAGCTTATATTCCAACTACCATATTGGAAAAAGAAATTGAAAACCTAAAACAAAAAGTTGAGTCTCAACAAAAGGTTATTGAACATCAGAAAACTCAAGATTATTCCCCAAAGGTAACTGAGACCACCCCTACCCATATGATGATTAATCATAATTCTGATGATTGCTCCACTCCATCCAATGGGAGTGAGAATTCTAAAAAAGTACTGCAGGATGATAGCATCTCTTCTAAAGAATTTCAAGAAATGTCCACAACAATGTTATCATCATTTTCCAAGATAGAAGAAAAAATTCAAGCTTTGAAGACTAAACGTCTTGCTTCTGTCAACAAGGTACTTTCTTTTGAAACCCCTGTGATCACACCTAATGACAAAAGTAAAGTGACTTTAGAGCATAAAATTGAGATTCCTGAAAATTTTAAGGCTAAAGCAAAAGCATTGATTGAAAAGATGACTACCAAAACTGGTTCTCAACCAAAAAGTCAATCAAAAATTAAAAAAGGAGTTAAACAACTTTCTTTCAAAAAGCCTAAAGTTGAATCAAAGAAGGAATCTAAATCTAAGATTGCTCCAACTTCATTTTACTCACCCAAAAGTCAGCTTGCACCAACTATCAAAGGAAAAGACACCATTAAGGTTCATGTTTCATCTGTTTCTAGAACCTCTGCTCTTAAAACTATCTCTAAAAATAGTCCAATATCCAAGATGTCAAAAACTAGTCAAGATTTCCTCACAAAAGAAACATCTAAGGGTATAACTATTTATAGGGATCAGTATGGATGGTTCACTGTCAAAACTCCAAAGACAGAATCCCAAATCTTCAAACAATACCATGATCAATTTTTCTAACCCAAAAGGACCCATTCAAAAGTGGGTACCAAAAACAACATAATTGTTTTTGTAGGTAATAAAGGTCTGTGCTACGTATTTCCACTTTGGAAGACATTCAACACATGATCCTGGAATGAGTTTCTGATCAAAGAAACTATCTCAAATAAGTGCTAATTACCAATATACTATCTTATCTCTGCATGTTATGTAAAAATCCTCCATCTCTCTAACTTTATTCATTATCTGTCAAACATTGATGCTATGCTTACGTGCAATATGTTTTATATCATGCAATGTTTGAGGGGGAGAGAAAGGATAATTCATGAAGCAAAGGAGAGTTTGTGTATTTGCACTATTTGATTAGAAACTCATTGTTATTTTAGAAAAACAAAATATAAAAATAGAAAATTTAAAAGTAAATTCACAAAAATATTTTTGTTTGTTTATTCTAGTCTTTAGAAATCTGATAAATGAAAAAGCCCAAAAACAAGTCAAGCCCAATATCAATCAAATTCATAACCGACCCAGCCTGACCCGACCCATTTTTTTTCTTTCTTTCTTTCTACTTAAGGAGGGAAAAACAATTTTTTTCTTTTCTTATCTGTTCACGTATACCAGTAAAATCACTAACTCTCACTAAAAATCTTCATAAAATTTTTTGTTGCTGATCATCAAAAGAAGTTAAGGGTCTTGTTCCAAATCGTTGTGTGATCATTTCTTTCTATAACATCATCAACTTTCAATCACATCCATAGGTACTATCTCGGTTTGAATGTAGATTTCATTGTTTTTATTTTTCTTGAATTTCTCGATTTTGTTAGTACTTCTGTGTTAACTGTGTGAATTAGAAGCATGTTCAGGATAGGTGTAAATGATTATTACATGTTTAAATGCTTTGTTTGATGTTTTTGAAAATTCAAAAACCCTTCCCCCCCTGTTCTTGAAAATAAAGTTGATCAGAGTATGTTTAAATGGAGTGATGCATTTCTGTTCAGATATGTTGCGTAATGATGTTGTTAGTTTAGCTAGGGATGAATGTTATGCCATGCTCAAATTGCAGTTTGATCCATTGAATGTGAATATTGATGTATGTTTGGTTAACTGAAAAGTGTTTGGCAAAAATATTCTATTTTAGAGTTGTTTTGATTCTAAAACGATCTAAATTTAGATCGTTTTGATTTCTAAACGACTTGAAGTAAAATAAGTTTACCATTCACCTTTTATGTTCTTTTCATGTTATTTCTTTGATAAAACCCTTGAGACTGAGACCAAAACGATCTAATTTGGATCGTTCTTGGGTCTGTACGCTGTGTGGTTTGTTAATGAGTTTGGAAATTCGATTGATGGGTAACTGAATTCTTATGAATTCGGTTTGCTCAAATCTGATACTTTTAAATGTAAGGAGATATTATGAATTTGATTTCACTTTATATTTTTTAAGTGTTGGAAAATCTTGAAAAGAGAAGTAAAGTGTTTCTCAAAATTTTTCCAAAACGATCTAATTTAGATCGTTTCATTTTTCCTTCACTTCAAAAGTTTTTAACAAAACCTAAAACGATCTCTTTTAGATCGTTTTACCTTTTCATTCCCATACTTAACATTTTTTTTCTCTCTCACATGAGAAACTTAAAACGATCTCTTTTAGATCGTTTTACTTTCTTTTTCCATACATAAATCTTTTTCTCAAATAAAGGTTTAACACGATCTCTTTCAGATCGTTTTAACTTCAGTTTTCCATACTTCATTATTCTTCCTTTAAATCTTTCAAAACGATATAAATTTAGATCGTTTCATTTCTTTCTAACTAAGATTTACTCAGCACGATCTAAATTTAGATCGTTCAGAATTTTATACTTAGAAATTTTTTTTTCTTTCTTTCAAAATTTTATTTTACTTTTATTCTTGTGTGGTGTGACAAACTGTTTTGTATGATCATATAATTGTCATATATTTTGGAATATGAGGAATTGAACGCCTTTGTGTACTTCCTCATATTTTGGAATATGAGGAATTGAACGCCTTTGTGACAAACTGTTTTGTATGATCATCTAGGCTATTTTCAATTTGAACTTCAGTCTGGAGAGTATACATATGACTTCGAGTTCAATTTAGATGATTTCAGAAGATATTTAAGGCTACCAAAAGCAAACTCAAATGGGAGAAATGATTATGATGAATTTGAATCAAATGATGTGATATTTGTTGCCTTGATATCACTTGGTTATGATGGTCCTCTGACAAAAACAACTGATTTTAAGCTGAAGAAGTTACCAAGAATTTGGTACTATGTGTTTTCTGTTCTCAGCAACTGTTTACATCCATATACAAGAGGAATGGATAACTTGACCCAAACAATGTTGTACATATTCTATGGATTTGTTTTCAATCAGCACTACGACATTGCTCAACTTCTTTGGGATCAGCTGATAGTAGCAGTAAATGGAAAAATATCTGCTCCCAAGAAGTATATTCCTTTCATAAGATTTCTCTCAGAAATTGTCCGAAGTAGAATCAAGAACAAGAAGCACATTCCAAGACTTCTTGAGACAGGGAAAGTTGTTACTCATCCATTCAAGTTTGTTAGAGACTCTGGTATCCCTAACTATTCTTATTTGATTCCATCATTTTTACTTGATATGGTTTCTGATGCTGATGATGCCAAGAAGGCATATCTGGACTGGATTAGGACAACAATGGGACCGGAAAGCCTCCCGGTTCCTACCCAAGTTGTACATAGGTTACCATGTGAGGGGTCTAAGAGGAAAAGAAAAGAGAGTGAGGGTGAATCCAGTTCAGGTAGGCCAAAGAGTAAGAAACAAAGAGGTGAAATGTTTGTGATAAAGTTGAGTAAGAAAGTACATCAACAAAAGAAGAAGGGAAGTTCAAAGAAAAAGAAGTTGAAAAGAAAAACACCAGTTGAACCTTCTTCTCCAACATCTTCTGAGGATACAATCTCTGAGTCTGGGACTCTAAGACCAATTCGATCCTAAAACCTCAAATATCAGAAGATCACCATCACCAAGAACACCTTCACCACAAAGACACTCTTCACCAATTCAAACATCTCCACTTCCAGAAATTCTAACACTAGAACCCCCAACAATGCCTCAATCACAACAAATTCCAACTCAAATTCCTTCATCAACAATTTCTACACCTGTTTTCTTATCACCTCCACCGACATACTTTCAAGGCCGCAGGAAGTCCATTCCTGTTAATATCAAAAAGAAAACATTCAAAAGATCTCGCTTTGAGTATGATCGTTTCTCCCGAGCTGAACAAGAAGATGTGGCTGATTCTGATATTGATTCATCTGATAATGAAGCCAATCAATTTGCTGATCATGTAATGGACATCCCGGAGGAACAAGGTGGAAATGAGGGTGAAGTTGAAAATTTTAGAGAGAATGAGAGGTCCGGGCTAGGTATAAGGCATAAAGAAAACGTTGGCCTTCCATTAGTCTAAACAACATATACTCGTCGGGTTCGACCTAGGATAGAAGACAAGAGCTCCCAACTCTTGCACGGTCAAACCTCCACTAGCCATTCGGAAGTCTCTCTACAGACTGACATCTCATTTCTGCATGGGCAAAATCCACGTACTCCATCCCAGTCTCCTTCAGAGTTTGTGGATGTTGAAGATAAAGAGACATCTGCCCCTCTCTTGACTTTTGATTCTGCACGTCTGTCTAGTACCCCTAGGACACTTACACCGATTGTTATACCATCTACACATCTAGGTGATGCTGCCGAAACAAACATAGAGAGCTCGGCTTTAGTGCCCTCTCAAAGATTGTTTAGAAGTCCTTCCATTGCTAACGTTATGCCAGCTTTGAACGAAGGCACCCGTGTAGCTGAATTGGCTCAGCGACAGTTTGAACTCTCTCGAGCTCGAGCAGTTGCTGCGGCTATTCGTGCTTTGGGTTTAACGGTTGATCTAAGTGACACCGGTGTTATGTTTGTCCACTTTCCTAAGGATTCTGGTTGTAAAGCCGAATCATCAACTGTTGCTTAAACTCTTGAACCAACAGGAAATCCTGTGACAGTCATGATGTCGTCAGGTCACTCAGTAGAACCACTTGGAACTACTGATGTGTCAGCTTCTATTACTTCTGATACTTCAATTTCTGAATCTCCAGCTGTTGTAACATTATCTCCAATTGTTCGTACTCTTGTGACTCATCTGGTTGAAGGGATTGAACAAGAACAAGAAAGTGTTTTACGTGCTTCCCGATATTCTATTACAGGAAAACTTCCAATGACTCAAACCAGTTCTTCACCACGCAGATTGCTTACTGGTGGTGCACTTAGAATTAGCTCATCTGTTGTTACTCCAATCTCAACACCTACTACTCATATTTCAACTGTTCCAACTGTTATTCCTTTGTCATCTCAACAAATCATATCAACACCACCAATTACTCAATCATCTCCAATTTCATCATCAACCCCCCAGAAATTCCAACTTCATCAACTCAACAATCCTTTCCTGATCCTGATTCTCCTGATTCTTCTTCAAGTTCTTCATCTTCATCAGACTCTGATCTCAGTGATACTTATTTGAATGACTATACTGCTAATAGGCTTCATGAAAGTGGTATATCCACTGATACTCTCATAATGGCAGTACTTCGTAGATTAAGATCTGAAGAGCCTAATCTGAATCCACCAAAGCAAGCCATCTGTCAATCAATTCTTTCTTATCAACATTTCCTGGATACTGATACTGCTCATAAGGCTGAAACTGAAGCAATTCGAAAGAGATTAACTGAGCTTGAACAACAATGTCGACCGGCCACTATCTTAAGGAGTCGGGATGATCAAAATCCGGATGATCAACCCGAGGGGGAGAATAATGCTCAAGATAGTGGAGAAGGTCATAATACAACACAAGAAGCAAGTGTTCAAGAAGTAACAGAAGGAAATCAAGATCAAAGTCAAAGTATGGATATTCCTTCATCATCTCAAGCTCATCAAGTTCATAATTCTGATTCAGATGATCTGCCTCCACTTGTTAAATATATCTCTCACTACTACTCAACTACATCAAGTTCTGATCAATCTAGTGATCTTGATCCGTTTCAACCAGGGAAGAGGACTGATGATGACAGTGATTCTGATTCGGATGATTCTAATGATGCTCCACCAAGACCCGCTATGTCTCAAGAACAATTTGAGAAAGATATCTTTGAAGAGATTGTCTATGATCTAAGAGATACAAATAATCTTGACACTCCAAGAGAGCTTAGCATGGGCATTAGACATCCAAGAATCACTCGAGACAAAATCTGGCAAATCAATGAAGGATATTTTTATGAGAATTATGCTCAAATGCTAGATCTGAATGTCAGACCTGAAGAATTAGTATGCGGGGCAAGATACATTGAAGAAAGAGCCTTCCCGATTTACTGCTCATCTGAGGAAAGACTCAACATGACCTTGAATAGGTTGAGAGCATTCTTTCTTTTCAGATATCAAAATCAAAGGGATGCATACTTAGAAATGATGATGCTGAAAGCACAGTAAGAAGTGAAGAGTGGTGTAATCAGTTCCAGAGTCCAATCACAAGAGTGTTGACATTAATTGCTCCTATCAAGTATCAGAATCAAAGACTTGTCCGATTTTGAGTTCAAAGAGCTGATGGTCACATTTATGCTATTCATGAAGAATCTTTCCAATACTTACCAATCTCTGACATCCTCTTTCTCTACAACCAGTATGCTCATTTGATCACAAAGACTCCAGATCAACTCCTTGCTTAAGAAGCTCTGAAGAGTCACATTCAGGCTATAATCAGATATTATGAGTTCAATGATTTCCAGATTGGTCTAGAAAGGAAAACAAGAAGAATTAATCTCACGAGACCAATTCAGAGAGCAGGAGGTTATGAGTTGGATTCTTATCAAATTGGAGATCCAATAGAAGAATTGGATGGATTTGTTTTCATTAACAGCTTCAGAGGAAAAATCTTTGTCCGTGCATCTGATTTTCCCAAGTATTCAGATGGCACTTTGAAATATTGCTTATTCTTCCTCAGAGCCATACATGATAATCCTGATCCTAGTGAAAATGAACACATCCAGATTCAAAGAGAAAGACACATAAGAAGGATTCAAGAAATAATTAATGTTCGTCAAAGGGTTAGAGATCTTATTGCTGTCAGAACTTTTAGACCAAGAGAAGGAATCATTCATACTGAGACAGGTTCATGGGTTCTTTGGAATCCAAGTCATGAACGAGGTCCTCATAATATTCCTCCAGTTAATTTTCAAGATAATATCAGATTGCCTGATGAACGCCCAGAAGGTGCTAACTGGCATTTCATTCCTAAGAGGTATTGGAATGACTCTTGGAATAGTTACAAGAAAAGAGCTTTTTGGAATTCTATGAAAGCCATCTACATCAAAAACAGCTCAAGATTACAAGAAAAGAAAGAACAAGAAAAGACGAGCTGAGAAAAGAAGGAGGAGGAACAGGAGGAACTGATAGGAGACAACCAAACACTAAGGGGGAGAATGTTAGAAATTCAAAATAGTGCTTAGTTGTATTTCATTATCTTTGTTAATTTGTATATGTAATATAAGGTTGAGGGGGGGGGGGCTTATGTATTTACTTAGAGTATAAATACCCCTTAAGCCTTAACCTTTTGTAACCTTTTAGTCACATATTGCTAAATATATTTTCAAGCTTTCCACACATATACCTCTGTCTCTCTCAATACACACACTAACACACACACATCCACCATTGTTACTCACCTTACTTCCGCACCCGAACACGAACGATTTTCATTATATTACAAGTCGTTTGACCCGACAATTTAAGGAAACCCGAGACCCGTCAATTCATTTTGTCGACATATTTGATTGTAACTTTTCAATAGCTTTCTAACGGATATAAGCATGTCTATTTTACTTATTAAATCTTTAATTGATTTAATTTTAAGTATTTTACTTAATTTGGCATTTTCACAAGACAACTAGTATTCTTCCTGTTCTCGAGTCCACGTACAATTTTTATAAAGTCTAAGTGCTCACAAAGTCCGAAATAAACACAAATCCATTTATTCCATGATAAAATCATAAAGTCTAACGACGTACATAACGAAACAAACTAAAAATGACTAGAAAAGTATTTCGGAAAGTACGGTCAGCTGACGGTTGTCACAGCATTACCCCGTTAAAAGAATTTCGTCCTGAAATTTAACTCGTACTAGTCCCATTAAACAATTGGGGGTATTTTGTCTTGAAATGATCTTCCCGTTCCAAAGTATACTCAGGCCCTCGCTTTGAATTCCATCGAACCTTGACAAGTGTATACTTGGTTTTCTTTAGTTTCCGCACCTTGCGATCCACAATCTCTAAAGGCTCTTCAACAAAATTCAACTTATCGTCAATACGGATTTCGTCCATAGGCACATGACGATCTTCTTCAGTTAGGCATTTTCGAAGATGGGACACATGAAATACGTCGTGAACTCCCTTAAGCTCTTCTGAAAGTCTCAATCGATAAGCTACCTCGCCAACTCTTTCTAGTATCTCAAAAGGTCCAATAAATCTAGGTCCAAGCTTTCCACTCTTGACAAATCTAACCACTCCTTCCAAGGGGAAACCTTAAGAAGTACACGGTCCCCAACATTGAATTCTAAAGGTCTACGTCTGACGTCGGCATACTTCTTTTGTCGTTCACGTGCTAATCTAAGTCGTTCTTTAATCTGAATTATTTTCTCGGCAGTCTCTTCAATAAGCTCAGGCCCAACCAACTGGCTATCGCCAAAGTCAGACCATGCGACAGGTGATCTACACTTCCGTCCATACAATGCCTTGAAAGGAGCCATATCAATACTCGCGTGATAACTATTGTTGTAAGAGAATTCTATCAAATGTAGATGATCATCCCAGTTACCACCAAAATCTAAGACACAGGCTCTCAACATGTCTTCTAACGTCTGAATCGTACGTTCACTTTGACCATCAGTTTGAGGATGGTACGCCGTACTCATGTCTATCCTAGTCCCAAAGGCCTTCTGAAACCCTCGCCAAAACTGAGAATTAAAGCGAGTATATCTGTCTGAAATAATCGAAACTGGTACGCCATGTTTCGATATGACTTCCCTTACATACTTCCTCACCAATTTCTCTGTGGGATCTTTTTCACGAATAGCTAAGAAATGAGCAGACTTTGTCAATCTATCGACGATCACCCATATCATATCATGACCCTCCTTCATCCTAGGTAGTTTGGTAATGAAATCCATAGTTATGTTCTCCCACTTCCATTCAGGAATTTCCGATTGTCTGAGTAATCCCGCAGGCTTTTGATGTTCCGCTTTTACCTGTAGACATGTCAAGCATCGACTTACAAACTCAGCAACATCTTTCTTCATGCCAGGCCACCAATATAATTCACGCAGATCATAGTACATCTTGTCGGTGCCCGGATGTACCGAATACCTTGTATTATGAGCTTCGTTCAATATCAATGTTCGTAAATCACCAGTTGAAGGAACCCATAGTCTGTCCACGAAATACAAGCCATTATCGTCTCTTCTATCCAAATGTTGTTCCATTCCTCGTAGTTCCTTCTTAAGAAGATCTTTATCGCCAACAACCACCAATTGTGCTTCTATGATCTGATCTCTAACACTCATTTACACTGTGATACTCATAACACGTACTCGTCTAGGCTTAACCCTTTCCTTACGACTTAAGGCATCGGCCACTACATTGGCTTTCCCCCGGTGATAACGAATGTCACAGTCGTAATCGCTGAGTAACTCAAGCCATCTTCGTTGTCTCATATTCAAATCTTGTTGATTGAAAATATGTTGTAAACTCTTGTGATCCGTGTAGATTACACACTTGGTTCCATACAAATAATGCCTCCAACACTTTAATGCAAAAACCACTGCTCCTAATTCCAAGTCATGGGTTGTGTAATTCTTCTCATGGACCTTCAATTGTCGTGAGGCGTAAGCAATCACTTTGCCTTTTTGCATGAGCACACAACCTAATCCTTGACCCGATGCATCGCAATACACTACAAAGTCATCAGATCCTTTAGGCAGACTCAAAATCGGCGCATTACATAGCTTATCTTTCAAGATTTGAAACGCTGCCTCTTGCTTTTCACCCCAGACATACGGCCTATCCTTCTGAGTTAATTGCGTAAGCGGCAATGCAATCTTAGAGAAATTCTCGATAACCTTTCTATAGTAGCCAGCCAGTCCAAAAAATTGTCTGACTTCAGTTGGTGTCTCTGGTGTTCTCAAGTTCTTGACTGAATCAATCTTGCTAGGATCCACGTGTATTCCATCCTTGCTCACGATATGTCCTAGAAAGTGTATCTCATCAAGCCAAAACTCACACTTAGAAAATTTTCCATACAATTTTTCCTTTCTCAGTAATTCCAATACTTTTCTCCGATGTTCAGCATGTTCTTCCTTTGTCTTTGAGTAAATTAGGATGTCGTCGATGAATACAATTACAAACTTATCCAAATACGGTCGACACACTCTATTCATCAAATCCATGAATACTGCTGGAGCATTGGTCAATCCAAAAGGCATCACTGTGAACTCAAAATGTCCATATCTTCTCCTAAAAGCAGTCATTGGTATATCGTCCTCGTGTACACGCAATTGATGATACCCTGAACGTAAGTCAATTTTTGAGAAACACTTCGCACCTTGAAGTTGATCGAACAAAGCATCAATCCTAGGAAGAGGATAACAATTCTTTACTGTTAACTTATTCAACTCACGGTAGTCGATACACATGCGAAAAGAGCCATCCTTCTTTTTAATGAATAAGACAGGTGCTCCCCACGGTGACTGGCTAGGTCTAATGAATCCTTTGTCCTGAAGTTCTTTTAATTGCGTGGCCAATTCCTGTAATTCAGTTGTTGCTAATCTATAGGGAGATTTTGCTACAGGAGCTGCATTAGGAACGAGACTAATGCGAAAATCAAGTTGTCGAGACGGAGGTAAGCCAGGTAAATCATCAGGGAAGACATCCTGATAGTCCCCAACGACGGGGACATCAATCAAGCTAACCTCTTTAGCAGACGCACTCATGACACGACCCTCAAAAGAATCAGACACCTCGCCCTAAACTTCTAGTATCTCGCCATTTGGTAAGGGAATTCTAACAATTTTTGCACTACAAAGAATCGTCGCATCAACCAAGGACATCCAGTCCATTCCAACAATAACGTCAAAACTTCCCATATCAAAAGGTACTAAGTCAATAAAGAAAGCATAATTATTAAGAACTAATGTGCACAAATGGATGACCTGGTCTAATCTGACTAACCCACCATTAGCCATTTCTACGTCAAAACATAAATACATAGGGCTCGGCTTAGCACTCAATAAAGGAATGAAACTAGTCGCGACAAAACTATAATCAGCTCCAGAATCAAAGAGAACAGTAGCATAATGACCATTTAGAAGAAAAGTACCTGCAACAACGTTCGGGTCGTTGCGAGCCTCGGCAGCATTTAGAACAAAAGCACGACCTCTAGCAGCTGGAGCCTGATTGCCTCTATTCTGATTGGGTCCAGTAATCTGTAGCTGGTTAGGATGAACTGCCACTTGAACCTGTTGCCCAACCCACTGAGGACATGTGTTCCGATAGTGATCAGTGGCCCCACATTCATAACATCCTCCACGAACTCTGGTTGGTCTCCTTTGATTCAGTGGTACAACATTCAATGGTGCTCTATTCAATGGTGCCATGTGTGTCCTTGGTTCCCGACAGTAATTTGCCAAATGTCCAGTCTTATTGCAGTTGTAGCATGTTAAACAATTCTGATTTGCTGCATGGTGAAGATTGCACTTGGTACACTTAGGATGAGGACCCACATAATCCTTTTTGCCAACATCAGTCACTGCAAATACCTTGCCTCTGTTTTGTCTCTTCCCATCAGATCGCCAAACTTTCTTATTATTACTCGTCCCACTAATTTCTTTCCTTTTTGTCCCAACAGCAGTAATAGTTCCACACTGAACCAACTCCTCTGTCATAGCTTCAGACCTTAATATAGCCTCCTCTAGAGTAAGTGGGTGAAGAGCAGCCATAGTCGATCTAACCTGAGGAATTAACCCACGAAGATACTTCTCTATACCTTTGTTCTCAGGTTCAACCAAGTGTGGTACGAGCCTTGAAAGTTCATTAAAGTGGGTAGTATATCCAGCATGATCCGCACCGACCATTTTATGTTCCAAAAACTCTCGTTCTAGCTTCACCAGTTCAGTTGCGGTGCAGAACTTTTTCATCATCAACTCTCTGAAGTTATACCAAGACATCGCCTCTGCCGCTAATCTGCCTCTGATTCGGCACTGAGTGTTCCACCAAGACAAAGCATCTTTAGTGAAAGAGTTCGCCACATACTTGACCCTTTGTTCAGGAGTACATTCACTAATACCAATCACAGCTTCCATCTTCTCTAACCATTGAATAAACTTGACTGCTCCGCCTCTACCATCATACTCTTGCACACCACAATCCTTAAAGTTTTTGTAAGTACAAGTCCTAACACCACTTCTAAGTCCCCTTGGCACATTCCCAAGTCGAATTCCTTGATCAACGTCTTCATAATATTCACCATCCTGATCATCCCCAGCGTCCTCATACTGAGCATCATCATACTTAGCATCTTCATTCTCTGCATTTTGTGCATTCTGAGCATTTTGTGCGAGTATAGTATTAACCACTTGGGTGATCATGGCAATCATGGCTGGGTCTGGTTGCATTCGAGCTTGCTCATTAGTAGTTTCATTTTTAGCTTCCCCATGACCGCGTCCACGACCACTACCTCAGCCGCCACTGCGGCCTGCACCACGACCAACTCCACGACCAGTACCTCGACCTCCAGCTTGTTCATTTCCACGACCTGCACCGCGGCCAACACCTTAAACTACTTCAGGCCCAGTGCCACGACCAATACCACGGCCTCCACTCCGTCTAGTTCCTCGACCAATACCACGACCTTGACCAGAGTCTTCGTTTTCACCACGGCCTCTTCCACGACCGCCGCTAGTTCCAGCATTAGTTCTTGTTCTTGCCATTGTCCTATAACCACGCATCGTTAGTCGGGGAAGAATACACTCGACGATGTTAATATCACAAGATACTCTCAGTATGCTCTCTCGTCTTATGGTCTAAGGAATGCTATCTAGAACCTAAACTATTCATGCAATTCATGTCAATGCAATACATATATATATTCTAATAATATATAATCCTAAATTGCAGTTAAAATGTGGTCCGAATCTAACACCTACATTCGTTGCACTAGTGGTCTATGTATACAGGGTGTACCAGCGGCTAACCCTCCACACCCCTAGTACATCTAATGCAAGGTCGGATCACGGTACTGGTATGCTCTCTAGGTATTGGTCGGGTATGTATACAGGGTGTACCAGCGGCTAACCCTCCACCTAACCAACTCCCATTAAGCATCCCAGAGTAGCTACCACACTCTCACTACAAGTGCAATCACTGATGTCAATAACTGTCGCAAGGCATGGCGGTAATCATAGAATAGTTGATCAGGCTTTTCTATGATTATCGTTATGCGATACTAGTTAGCTTCATCATTTCATCTTGCTCTAATGCACATAAGTAATCACAATAACGCCAAAAGCACACAGTCACCAAATAATAGCCATAGTAAAAATAAACACAGGGCCAATAAGTCTAAACAGGATATGAACTCAAAATATAAGCGACGTTAGCATGTCTAGAATGCATCTATGATTCCTATCGTAAATGCTATACGGGGTTCTTAGGTTATAGTCTAGGCTTTTCCACCTAATTCTCTACAACCACGGCTCTGATACCATTCTGTAACACCCCACCGTTGGCGGAAATATGAGGTGTCATGAAAAGTACAGCACAACATGGAATTACATAGATACCGCTAAATGAAATAGAATATAATAAATATATTCCCAAAAACATAAGTTCAAAGTCATAACAGTGCTAAAATGACTTATTACAACCAAGTCCGTAAAGAAATAATCCAAGGCATGTAGCCTCAAAGTCTGACAATTATTAAGGAGTACTAATCTCAGAAGTCCAGCCTAGCATAGCATCCTTTATCCCTGATTAGCCTGAGTACCTGAAAAGTATACTAAAACGTGTCAACACAAAGGTTGGTGAGTTCGTAGGTTTTATGTCAAAAGTCTAATAAAAGAAATAAGTCTTTTGTCGATTCTTTTAAGTCTAAACAAGTAATAGTTCAATATATAACGAGCAGAGTTACGCCATAATAAGCCCAAATGCCTCAATGTCTCAAAGTCCGGCCTTACGGTACCTGCCTTAGTCCAAAGTCTCAAGTCTCAACTCATACAATAAGTACGTCCAAAGCACAACAAACAAACACATAATCATACACATACAACAAGATCAAAGCACGTCAAATGGCACAAGTAACTCTATACGCACAGGCTCAATATTGAACTTAAAACAGAAACCGACAAAACTGTTTGAAAATAAGTATACTTTCCACCCCAAAACTTGTAAAAGAGGGGCTACGAAACTCACCTGAAAGCAGCACAAGCACAATTATCCTAGATGAACGAGCAAGGACACGAGTAGTCAAATACACCTGGGCACGTACACTAACTGTCCGAAAGTCCTACACTGTCCACAAGTCACCCAATAAGAACTTGGATTTAATTGTACTCGTATATGTCCTATACTAGTGTCTTAGGAAATGCCATTATGTCTTGTCCAAATAAATAGTTCGTTAAATAATGTCACATTTCATTGTTTATATCCCGTCAAGTCTTCGTAACAACGTCATTATAAAAATATATTAAGTCTGGGAGGTCATATAATTTGTACATCGTCTTTACAACGTCTTTTATTTTTTGCCTTTATATATAGTCGTTATAAAGTATATGAAGTCCGATAAGTCATTAACTGTCGTTATACGATTGTATAATTTATAAATGGTCCTTTCAACGTCTTTTTAATATATATATATATATATATATACTTAGTCATATGTCCATATTAGGTTTTTATCCTTATATTTATATATATATATATATTTGTCCATATTAATTCAATTCTTGTACATTTATATATATATATAATTTGGTCTTTTAATATATTTATATATATATACTTAAATTAGTCTTTAATATATTTATATATATATAAATATATATATATATATATATATATATATTAATTTCATTATTATAAAAATTTGGGATTAAACTTTAAATATAGATCAATTAAGTAAAATACAATTTAACTTTGTTTAAATACTATAATCTTTGACTAAATGACCAAATAATACCCAAAACCCTAATCCTTATCAATAAGCCGTCGTTGACCAAGTTTGACTGAACCAAAAATTTGACCTAACACCAAAATACAAATCAAATCCAATTTTTGAACCAAAACCCTTTTCTGGCCGGTTTGACCAACTTTGACCGGCGGTTTGACTAATGTTGACCGAAGGAACATCAAGTTTCCGGTGGATCCATGAACCATAACCGATTTCCAAGACCAAAAACTAAACCAAAGTCACATATAATTCAGATCAAACTTTTCAGAACTAACAAGATTTATAAATATATACCCGAATATATATATATATATATAAATAAGTGAATACTTTTCAGATCTAATGAGATTTCGGGTCTATAGATCTCGGATCTATAGATTTCGGATATAGACATGTATGTAAAACTGAAAACCATAAACTTTTACCAAAGGATTTGTATTTCCATCAACATAACCACCGAAAATATATATATATATAAAGAAGAGATTTCGGATGTAGTTTCCGGGTTTGAAGGTTTTCGATTTAAACATTTCGGGTAAATGATTTCGGATCACAACAAGCCTATTTACTCAAAACCGAAATATATATATGCATTTTTGTCAAGATTTTCGGATCTATATAGATATCTACACATATATATAGCCGAAAATATATATATATATATATAGAAGAACTTCGGATTTAATAGGAGGAAGAAAAAGATTTATAGCCAAAAATGTATATATATATACATAAAAATATCGTGTATATATATATATACATATATGACTAAAAACGGGTTTTATACAACCGAATATATATATACGAAAAACTTAATTTTTTGATGAAGAACAAGCAAATCAATCATTGATTCGTGCCATACTAACCACGATCTAAACAACAATAGAAGGAGATGATAAAAAGTAATGGTGGTTCGCGGTGGTGGAAGGTGGTTTGTGGTGGTGTTCGGCTGGAATAGAGGGAGAGAGAAGGAGAAAAGGGGGGGGGGGGGGGCGGCTGGAGATAGGAGAGGGAGAAAGAGAGTGTGTAAAGTGAGAATGAGGGGGGGGGGGGAAGTTAGGGTTAGGGTTTTTGTTAGGTCTTTGACTCCCTTGCCTCACCCTTTTGACCCTCTAATAAGTCGTTTGACCCGACAATTTAAGGAAACCCGAGACCCGTCAATTCATTTTGTCGACATATTTGATTGTAAATTTTCAATAGCTTCCTAACGGATATAAGCATGTCTATTTTACTTATTAAATCTTTAATTGATTTAATTTTAAGTATTTTACTTAATTTGGCATATCCACAAGACAACTAGTATTCTTCCTGTTCTCAAGTCCACGTACAATTTTTCTAAAGTCTAAGTGCTCACAAAGTCCGAAATAAACACAAATCCATTTATTCCATGATAAAATCTTAAAGTCTAATGACGTACATAACGAAACAAACTAAAAATGACTAGAAAAGTATTTCGGAAAGTACGGTCAGATGACGGTTGTCACACCTTTATACTGATTTATAGATGCACTATTGTCTATTATCATGAATCCTGTGTCTTTAAGGTTGAACACCACAAGATAATAGTGCTCATGTGCTAAGATTGGGAAAAAAACTTGCAAACAATCATGACTCTAATCATATTCGAAACATATCACTAACAAAGTGAGAACAAACATTATATTTCAAAATACAAACTAAACTTACAGTTTCGACATCTTCCATATATAGCAGTTGCTCATCCTCTCTCATTGTAAACTTCATGTTGTCAGTAAAAAGAGTAAATGCTTCATCATAATTCAAGGAGCCGTCCCACATTACTTTTGATTGATTTAAAATATCCGGTTATTAGTTTTAGATAGTTAAGCAAATAAGCACTTAACTCAATATAAAGTTAAATATAAAAATTACCATGTTAGCTGTTTGTAAGAATAGTCTTTTAATTGGTCCACCTCCCATTATCTGTTCTTCGTTAAGAATTAGACTCCAAGTATCGATAACAGCCGCGTCTACAGGTATATGGGGTGCTAGGCTTTCACAATTCTCACGAAATAATACGTGACCAGAATCTGTTTCAAATACGATCTCCCTAAAAATCAAAATTGAACCAACAAAAAATCAACCTATACATTTATGCAAATAAATTCAAATGCTATAAGAATTTACAGAATTAAAGTATACAAATGTATGACTAAATTAATTTTCTTCAACTTTTATCATTTGTTTTGAACTTACACATGTGTAAGTTCTTTACCTTTTACTAAAGTAAAAATATGCAACTTAGTTGTCAAACACCAATTGCATTTGTTCTTTAGATTCTTACAATGAATGAGCATTGGATAATAAACTCTATAATAAACATGAAATTGGAATGAACTTACGTATCTTGATGTTCCATTATGAACACACTTCCAGAAACCCAATATTCCTCTCGGTTGATAGTGTTGATTACATCGTTCGTCTTAAGCTTATACGGAGACTTGAAATACTTTGAAGGCTTCACAACCCTTGCTCTCACAAATTTATCTTTCTGACAATTCTGTGCTTCATCATTTACTTCATCCTGTTGTTTTTCACCTATGCTTTTTGAAGATGTATCTTTACTATTTTCATCAACAGAGATATTGTTTTTCATGGGTGAAGGTTTCAACTTTGAAAATCGCAGAATTATGCCTCTTTTAGGAGTCTCAAAATCCTGACATTGATTATAATAACAACATATGTTAGATACAAACTATAATGTTTTGAAATTTTTTTTATTAAACAAACTGTTTCTTTCAATTCATTTACTAACCTTCTCAGCAGGTTCATGATTTAACCAATCGTCATCATCATTGTATTCTTCATTCCTTTTGTGGTCACTGAAAAAATCATCACCTTCCTTATTTACATCATTCTCTTGTTGATCAAGATCACCATCAATAACATTGTCATTCTCTACGTCACCTTTAACTTCATCTTCAACGATGTCTTCACTTTCTTCCTCATTGTGATCTACATTGTCAGTCTGTGCTTCACCTTTACCATCATCTCCAATGTTGTCTTCATTTTGTTGTTCATTTTGATCAACATTGTCTTTCTTTGCTTCACCTTTATGATAATCTTCAAAGATGTCTTCATTGTGATCAAGATTGACATCGTTTTCTTCACCATTGTCGTTACTATTATCTTTTTCAATGTTGCCATCATCATAACCCTTTTCATCTATTTTTTTTTCCTTACCTTGTACAAGAAATTCTTCCAACTTTTCTTTCAACTGCACCATAATTAGATCATTTGGAAAACTTGTCACCCCTTCATCCAAAGTAGATTCAAGTTGATTCAACAGCTCTTGAATGTTTGAAAGGTATGCCTGAAAAAACATGTTAAATGTAACAATTACTATAACATAGACCCTACAGGTTTCAAAGATTATTTTTGCGCATACTTATTTCCATTTAAAATGTGATGACAATCTTCATCTTCATTTTAGCTTTATTTTACTCAAAACCAATTTTACATGATATCTTTGGATTTATAAAAACCCTATAAAATATTACAAAAGTACCTCTGCTAATAAAAACAGTCCATATTCACAGATTGACTTATAAAAAACCCAAAACCATTATATATATACTCATCCCTCTCTCTCTCCCCCATTAAACGATCATAAGAACACAATAAACAAATATTCCTAATTTGAAATTTAAGAGTCGATGCTTACTATAAATGATAAATATACTTATACCACTATCATACCTAAGTGTAACCATTCAAGTGACCAATGTGATCGCCATCTTTACTCATCACTAAGTCTATGCTTAGTTCCACCAAAAATAAGCTTTTTGACAAACACATAGATAACAGTCCCCAACTAATCAATAATACAAGTCTGGAGCACAACCACCACCAGAAATGTGATAAACATAGTATCAAAATAGTTTCCCTGCAGACACAGTCTACCACTATGAACATTATGCAAGTTTGTTACTGTTTACCTTTCTTGAAACATAGTTTTGGTTTGGTGGCCAATTCTGCTTGCATTTTTCGAGATACTTTAATAAGAGCCCACACCAATCCATTTCACTTATACTCATATCTTCAGTCATTTTGTTAAGGATTGTGTTCTGCATAGATACAAGAATTGCTCCTTTCTTATCTGCAGCAATCATCAATGATGTAAATAACATCAAAAAGTTCATCTTGAACATAAAACCAGCATCATCGGAGGCTTTGATAATATCATACAACGTTGCTGGATGAACATTTTCACCATGAAATTGAGATTTCCATTTTGTAGAAAACGGAACCTCGCCTTCTTCAACCTCCTTCACTGGTAAAGACATTATATCAATGCTTCCCATTGGTATCCCAAGGATTTCATGAACTGTTTGTCGTTCAATTCTTATACTACCGGTTGATATATTCATCACTAAACCCTCTGCATCAAGGCTGTCAACTGCAAAATATCCTAAACTGCCACTAATCTCTTGAATCGGCATTCCTATTAGGGACCCAAACCCCATTTCTCTTATTGTTTGTTTTTGTCGTTCATTAAGTTCGTTGATAAGTTCATACAACAAACTCGATGATGTCCTAAGTCTAACAGATTCATGAACTGAATTATTTTTTCTGCATACTTTTGTTTTTGCTGCCCCTCCTTTCTTCACTTTTTTGGTTGGTTTTTTTGTTTTTAAAGAATGCTTTGCATTATCAGTCTGACATCTTTTTGACCTTGTAACTCTTTCATAATTGTCCTCTTTGTCTTTTTCAATTGCTCTTTTCTTAGATGTCTTTCCAGCTTTTTTGGTATTCTTTGCAACGGTAGAACCAGTGTTTGCAGCCTCAGTACTATCACTTTTTGCAGACTCATCATTCTCACCTATTTTAAATATATACATGAGTTTAACAAAAACACATTATTATTAATAAGTATGCTTATACAGTTACTTGTTATGACTAAATCCTACAAACTGAACAACTAATAAACTACAATATAACGATTATTTCTTAAGACGGATTTGGTATAATGAGTAATCACCTACTTTGAACCCACCCATTTCAACTATTTCTATGTTTTACGCATTTTCCCCCGTTCTCATTTAACAAGAAATCCAACACATGTAAAATTATTTATCACATTCTTGTTCTAATTTTTTAAAACTTGAATTTACGAAATCATACTGTTAACCAATAACTTTGAACTTATTCTTATTTCTATTATCGATCCTAAAATATCAAACGGCAGTCACTTATTTCAGTTATCTTACATAATCAAAGTTTGAAATACAAAATTCTGATACATGAAACCCTAAATTAGATTTTTCAACACCTACACATAATTTTTGTTCACAACTTACAAGATAAACTACATATAAATCAAATACACTAATAAAATGATTAATAATAGAAGTTTCAAATACAAATTACATATGTGTAACCTATTAACTTACACATGTGTAAGTTAAAGAATACATATAATTAACATGTTTAAAAATACTTATTATGAAAATAAGTGTCTATTATTTTATATTTATCACACACACTATGAAAACCGTATAAGCAAATTAATGATTCTAAACCTAATACGATTTCCAGATTTTTGAATGAACTATTAGGAAATTAATAAACAAAAATGTAATCAAATGTATTGTAAAACTTACCAGATTTTTTTGCTTTCTTTGCTGCCATCCTTTTTAATCGGAAGGATAATATGGATCCGATATGAAGAAAACCCTAATTTACACCAAATATTTTAAACCCGGATTGATGTAATTGACTGCGGAATCAATTATTGTAGAAGAGTAGATTAGGAAATATTGAAATAATATCGTTAAAGGTGAAGTATAATATGGTTCCGATATGAAGAAATCGTTTGTTTGTGTTGGTATAATTGGGTTTAGGGTTTAGATATTTCCCTGGTTTTATATGGTAGCTTAGGGTTTAGTGTGAGTCCACCTTCACAAGATGTATAAAGAGAACAAGATATAACAAGATATAAAATGGGTTAGTAATAAACACAAGTATATCAAGTAACCCGACTGGCAAGTGGTTCGAATCTAGATAACGACTAGTTAAGTACCACGATCCAGATATGGATATGAACAATAAAGAACAAGTGCTTGAAACTATATAAATACTAAGTATATTCAAGTATTATGGCAATGAGTCGAGATGTATTTTTCAATGTATTTTATTTATTTCTATAAACAAAGTACAAGAGTTGTTGCGGAACAAAGATAATCACACTTGTGAAAATATCTAAACAACCCCGGAAATACAAATTATCTATGCGACAAGGACTTACTCGTAAGAATACTTAGAGTGTTGCAATTGCCAAAGTTCCAAGCATTTTTGCAAGTGTGAGAAGTCTTATATTTATAGGCAAACATGTCTTGATGACATGGCAATATGCCGTACAAATATGGTTGGATGCATTTATGAATTTGTGGGACAAATCCAAAACATGCTTGTTTAAGGTAAAATATGTAAGTTTCTTTGATGTGACTTGACATACTTTATTCCCAACCTTTTGCTAAAGCTTTCCCAATCCCAGGTATAGAGTAATTAACCGGATAAAGGTAGTTAAAGCTGCAAAAAGACTTTCCTTGTAATCAGTGAAAAAGTGTTGTAAGTACTTTTTCACTGAGCCTCTTCAGATTCAACTTCAGGTAAGATCTTCTCTGAGCTCTGCTTCTGAGATGATCTTCTTCTTCAGTCTTTGACTTCAGTCTGAACGTCTTCAGTGTAGGTTGATTCTGAATCTGAATTTGAAGCTTCAGTGAGCTTTATTCTGAATGACTTCAGAATCCTGAGCAAGCTTTCTTCACTGAACCTCAACTATTTTGAACAAATCATACTTAGTCGATTTCGACCTAACAAATTCCCCCTATTTGTTCTAAAATAGTTCATGTATTTTAGAATTCTATCTATACAAGTTTGTAAGTCTAAAAATACAAGTTTTTGTTTAAGTTGTAAAAATATTTCTAAGGACATCTCATAGATCATGATGCCTTAAGAAAATTTTCTTGTTTGATTTCTAACTTAAACTATTTCCTAATAATATGATGTAACTTGTAACTATATAAAAGATACTGAGATAAAATGGAAAATATTTACAAGTACAGAAATAAAATGGAAAATATTTACAAGTACAAATATTTACAAAGAGATACAACTACTTCTTCGCAGGCCTTGAGCCAGAAGGTGCTTCAGTAGCCTTTCTCTTTGGAGAATTGATCTTTCCAAATAGTCTTTCCTCCATCTCAACTTTGGCCTTCATTTTCTGTTGGATCTTCAGCATCCAGGCGCCAGTTAGATGAGACTTTGGTTTTCCTTTCAAAACGGTGATCATCTCCTTGTGCTCAGAATACCCAAACTTATGCACTGAAACCTGCTCATATTCTTCTTCTGCTCTACCTTCTCTTTTCACAACCAGATTGAACAATTTTAGACCATCTTCCTTCAGAATTTGCACATCAAGGATCTTTGCAGGATGACACCTATGTTTCATATAATAATCATACTGGTCCTTTTCATGTTTATCCTTCACCTGAGCAACTTCTTTAGAGATAGGTATGAATGTAGAGAGGTTAGAGTCTCGAGCATGCTTTCTTGTTGTCCTTGGGCCAGTTAGTTTGGGCTTCTGAGGTGGCCTACAGATTTCCTTCTCAACCTTCAAAACACTGGTTATAATTTCTTTCTTTTTGATCTCCATCCCCTTCTTCCTATTCTTTACCAGATCTTCAATAGACAGTTTGAAAGTGAGATGGTCCAACTTTTATTCTAAGAGAGAATACTTCATCCTATATTCATATTCGGCCATTTCTTCCAAGGCCTTCTACACTCTTGCATCATGCTTGATCTTCTGATATCTTTCCTTAGTGAGACCAAGAGCTGCAACATCTACCAAATCAATGGTACCCATTGCCAAGTGTTGGGCCCTTTCCCTTTCTTTAGTTTCTCTCCACATAATGAACTGGTTGGAGACTTGTCTTTGAAGGGCTTCCAACTTTTTCTGATCAGCACCCAAATCTGGCAATGGATAACCATGCTCATCAACATTTTCTCCAACAACAAAACCAAAGTCCTTGGTCCCCTTTTTCTTTGGTTTCTCAACCATCTTAGCTTTGCCTTTGTCTTTCTTAGCTTGTTCAGATGATTGGGGTTCAGATTGTTTCTTCAGTTTTTCCCCCTCAGATTCAGATTGCCTCTTGGCCGCTTCAATTAATTCTTGAGAGCTGGCTAGCAAACCAATTGGCACATCACTTCCCCCTTTGGGAATCTCCGCAGGCATCTTAGCATATAAATCAATGGCCTTCTGCATGCCCTGTAGAGGTTCCCAATTCTGCTGGGTAATACTATCAGAAATGCCTTTAGACATGGTGGCAAACTGAGCTCTTAATCTGAATGTAGAGTTCAGGTTCAGCTTCTCATGCTCCAGGACTTCCTTCAGCAATCCATTTTCTTCATCAGATAAAGCACCAGAGGGAGGAGGAGTAACAACTTCAGGTGCTTTCTTGAGCAGGGCCAGGATTTCATCCAGTTGCTACGACTGGTTCTGAACTTGTTGATCAAGTGTTGACACATAATTTTTTAGTTCATGAACAGCTTTGTCAACCTTGTCATTTGTTGCTTTGGAGACTTTAGAAACCATCGACCTGACCCTGTCTTCAACCTTTTCTGCCACCGACACTGAAATCTGAGAAATAAGATCTTCAGAGAATATGGACTTCAGTGTCTCAGAAACCTTTCCACCAACAGAGTTACCAAGTGACTTTTCATCAACACTTGGCTTCTTGACCAACTCACCAACTTCTTTCTCAACCGCCAAGAATGAGTTTTGTATCATAAGAATCCAGGATTGCAGATTCGCAACAACTGAACTCTGCACATCCCTCTTGGTCAACTTGAAAGCTTCACCAATAGCCCTACTCAAACCATTACATGCCGAAACCAATTCATGTAACTTCCCAACTACCAAGCTCTCATTAACTGCAACTCTTGTGAATTCAGCACCCATAGCAATCTGGGCACCTTTCAAATCGGCCAGAGACTTGGTGTTGGCAGCCAGAGATTTAGATAAGCCCTCAACCTGAAAGAGTAGGTTTTGGACTTCAGTTTGTGACTTCTCTAGCTGAACTTCCATGCTCAGAGGTGCAGCAGACGAAGTGGAAGCTGAAGCAACAAAGGGAGTTGTTTTCATGCCTGCCAGAGTTCTTTCTAAAATCCTTTCTGAGGGACCTTCAGACTTGGTCTCAGAATCCAAATCCTTTTCTTGACCTTCTGGCAGATCATACGTCCTCCTTGGTGGAACATCATGAATTTGAGGATGAAGAAATTGAAGTGGTGGTTGAAAAACGGCGGAGGTAACATAAGCTGGTGTTGTACCTTGTGGAAACAAAGGATGTTGATGTGAAATTGGTGGTGGTTGATAAGGTGGATCAATATCGATAACATTTTGTTGTTGTTGTTGTTGTTCCAAAAGAGGTGGTGACATAGGTTCGTCAACAAGGTTGAGGGTTGGCTCAGAATCCAATTGATTCTCCCTCAATAAGTCCTCATCAAACTCAAAATCTTCGAGGTTTCCCTCAGGAAGCTCATCGTCATCCCAGATATTTACAATCTGGTCAGATATGCTCTGGTCTTGATTCCCAGAATCCAAAACAGCACCCAGTTCAGCAGCTGCTTTAGCAGGTGCGTCGTTACTGGTCAAAAGTGGAACAACTTCAGTCGATACCATTTGTGCCTCAGTTACCCTTGTGCTGGATCCAAGAGTCTCTTCATTGGCCGCAGAAGTTGAAACCTCCATCTCTCTAGGTATCACCTGAGAAATATCAAAAGTTTGTGCATGCAAAGAGTGTAAGATTTGTGAAGTTACAGGGAGTGCATGTGCAGACTCAACTTCTAATGTGTGTTGGGCTGACACACCAATATCTTCACCATCTCCTCCTAAAGAAGTTTTGGAGCTGGTTGCTTGTAAGTTTCCCATTTGACCTTCTTCTGAAACCTGTTTTGAGGTCTCAGAAGGCTGAGCTTGGGTACTAGTATCCTTAGGTTGTAAGGATGGCCTAAAATGACGCAGTTTTAATAAACCCTTTGGAGATCCTGAGGAATCTTTTGGGAGATCCTCAAGTTGGTCAATGGAAGATGAAGGTGGCAGGGTAGAACTTGTTTTGGGTTTAAACAAGTGTAACATTCTGCCCAGTGATCTTTCTGAGCCAGCCGGTCGTGCTGCGTCAGTTTTAACATTGTTACCAAGTACCTAAAGCATTGCAGGGGAAAGCTCAAGTTCGTCCTCAGACTCAGTCAGCTTGGAGAGATCTTTACAAAAGTCCGTCTGAGAGCTCTCCTGAAGGATGTCAGAATATCCTTCTCCCAGAATGGCAAGAAAACATAAACTTAAAAATCTTGGGAAGGCAATATGAATGCTCCTCTTCCCTTTCAGCTTCGTCAACAGCTGAGCAAAAAGCATCTCGGCAAAGTCTACCTTCATCCCATGCCAGAGATAGTAACCCATCTCGACTTGGATCAACGAAATCTGATCCAATCCTCCACTATTTCCTCCAAGACACTCCACAATTTGTGTCCAGAAATATTTCCAGTAACTCTTGAAGCCAGCAATAAAAATGTGGCCAGATGTCTTCAAGTTGCCATCATCATCAAGAATTTGGTTGTAGCCGGTACCAAGCAAAACTTCTCTAAAATTAACCCCTTTTTGTCTTTTTGTATATGGGTTGTTGGGAGGCAAATAATTTAACCGAAGTGCCTCCCGGAAACCATCAAGCGTCAATACGCACTTCATCGTACCTTCTTTTAACGTGAATGCTATCGACTTCTCATCCTTAGTAACTTCTGCCGTATACCAAAATTCTAACAAATATCGATGATATGACTGCTCTGGATCAGCAGTTAGGGCGTAGGAGATGGGGCAGCGTTGAAGAAACGCGTTTATCCTGCCCATTAACCCTTCAGATTTGGCATTTAAGGCTGCCTGATAGTTGTTCATGTTGAACCGGATAGTTTTGGATTCGAAATCCTTTGGCCATTGAGAACTGGGTTTTACTGCAGATTTGGGTGGTGAGTATTCAAAAGCAATAAGGGTTTTGGGTTCTTTGACAGTCGATGATGTAACCATTGAATATAAGATAGAATGAAAGAAAGAAGGGAGATGAATATGTGTTAAGGAAAATTAGGGTTTGAAGTTATGAAAGAAAATGAAATGAATGTTGAATGTTTGAGAGAATGAGAGAGAGAGATATGATTAGGAGTAAATGAAAAATGAAATAAATGATGGAATGATCTTGGAAAAAGGTTTTTATATTTTCAAAGGAATACAAAAGGATTTTCCGCTGAAAATATAAAAAAAAAAAAGATTTTAAAATTCAAACCCAATAAAATATAATGATATTTTATTGAAAGTAATTTTGATCGAGTTTGAAGTCCAAAATAATTTTTGGTGACACGTCCGCATTTAATGCAACAACGGCCATGACCCCACTTTTTCGAGAGAAATTCAACCATTTTTAATGCTAAAGCAATGATCATTTTTCTTTACGGCGCAAGTGGTATGACACGTCAGAAAAAAGGTATCATGGAACAGTAAAAATCACGTGTCCACTTGCCAGCTAGGTATCCATTGTATAATAAAAGGTTTAGATGAACTTCAGATTAAATAATTTAAAGTTCTGAAAAAGGTTAAGGAAATGCAATCTGAACCTTCTCATATTCTAAAAAATTCTGAAGTCCTTCAGTTTCTGAATCATTTCAGACAAAATATTTTCTAAGGCAAAAATTCCCCCTCAGAAGAAAAATTTATTTTCTTGTAAAAACATTTTTGTCTATTCCCCCTGAATTGCTACACAGGATTCAACATTCCCAACTCGCTGATGAGATGTTTAAAAGTTTTGACATCTAAAGGTTTTGTAAACACATCAGCTAGTTGTTTGTCAGTGGGAATGAAATGAATTTCAATATCACCTTTTAAAATATGATCACGAATAAAATGGTACCTGAGATCAATATGCTTGGTTTTAGAGTGCATGACAGGATTGTGAGAGATTGCGATGGCATTTGTGTTATCACAGATATTGGTGTTCTTGTGTACTTGACACCATAATCAGTTAGTTGGTTCTTCATCCATAGGATTTAAGCACAACAACTTGCTGCAGTGGATAATGAAACTGCAGTCTGTTTCTTGCTCGTCCAACTAACCAATTTGCCACCAAGGAAATGACAACCACCTGTGGTACTTTTCCTATCTATCTTACAACCTGCATGATCAGAATCTGAATAGCCCATGAGATCTAGACTTGAGCCTTTGGGATACCAAAGACCTAGTCTGGGGACACCTTTTAGGTATCGAAATCTGGTGTGCTTCTCTAGGATCAGATTGAAATCGTGCATAAAGACATGTTGCAAACATTATGTCTGGTCTACTTGCAGTTAAGTACATTAATGATCCCACCATGCCTCGATATTTTGTGGAATCAACAGGTTTTCCATTAGGATCTGAGTCCAAAGTTAATGGGGCAGAAATTGGAGTATCTTTAGAGGAGACAGAGTCAAATTGATATTTCTTTAAAAGATCTCTGACATATTTTTCTTGATTAATAAAAATACCATCGCTGGTTTGTTTCACTTGAAGTCCCAGAAAATATGTCAACTCACCCATCATACTCAAAAGACATTATTTTGGAAAACTTGTCACATAATTTTTCATTTGTAGAACCAAACACAATATCATCAACATATACTTGTACAAGTAAGATATCACTTTTCTCATGTAAGATGAATAAAGTGTTATCTATTGCAGCTCTATGAAAACCATTATCTAAAAGATGTCGAGTTAGAGTATCATACCAGGCTCTAGGTGCTTGCCTTAGACCATATAAGGCTTTGTTCAGTCTGTACACCCAATGAGGTTTTTCTTTGCTCTCAAATCCTAGTGGTTGAGATACATACACAACTTCATCTAGCTCTCCATTTAGAAAAGCACTTTTGACATCCATTTGATAGACTTTGAATTCATGATGAGCTGCGAATGCCAAGAAAATTCTGATAGCTTCAAGTCTGGCCACTGGTGCAAAAGTCTCATCAAAATCAACTCCTTCTTGTGCATAACCCTTTGCAACAAGTCTGGCCTTGTTTCTGATTACATGATCATCTTCATCTACCTTGTTTCGAAAAACCCATCTTGTCCCAATTGGTTCTTTCTTCAGATTGGGGGGACATGGAACAAGCTCCTAAACATTGTTCCTTTCAAATTGGTTGAGCTCTTCTTGCATGGCTTCAACCCAACTTGGATCTTTTAAAGCCTCGTCAATCTTCTTCTGTTCTATCAGTGACAAGAAGCTGACATATAAGCATTGATCGCTTGTGGCTCTTCTGGTCTGAACCCCTCTACTTGGATCGCCAATCACTTGATCAGTTGGATGTGAGCGAGTCCATTTAGAGTAATGACCAGGATGAATAACCATATCAGTGCAAGAACTCCTTTGGCTTACTTCAGGAGATGGTTCAGAATAGACAATTTCAGTTTCACCATCTTCATCATCTTGTAAATCACGATTTGCATCATGAAATTCTTTATTCTGAGGTAATTCAGGGGATACTGATATCTAAGGAGCAGCACGCACATCTGATCCAATAGTCAATTCAGAGGGTAGTTTGAATGTGACTGAAGGATAAAATGGAATGCTACTTTGCTGACTTGTAACTGGTTCTGAACTGGAATGATCAGAAACATGTTCAGGTAACTGATCAGATTTGTCATTGTGATCAGATTCACCAAAACTGATAGGACCTTCTGAAGGTGGTTCAGGGATTGGTTTATTAAAGATTGTAGAATTTGATTCATCAAAGGTAACATGAATTGACTCATCAACCTTTTCAAGTCTTTTGTTATAGACTCGAAAGGCCTTGCGAATTGTTGAATAACCTAGGAAGTAACCTTCATCAGCTTTGGCATCAAATTTGCCCAATTTGCTGGAATCATTCAAAATATATACTGGACATCCAAAAACATGAAATTATCCAATATTAGGCTTTCTATTTCTGAGCACTTCATAGGCAGTCTTCTTATGTCTTTTGACATAAATGGAACGATTCTGGGTGTAGCAAGCAGTTGCAACAGCTTCAGCCCAACATACTTCTGGCAGCTTCTATCAGCGTTCGATTCTTTCTTTCTACAACACCATTTTGCTCTGGAGTATATGCTGAGGAAAAGTTCTGAGATATGCCAGTATCAGTGCAGAAGGTTTCCAGAGTGGAATTTCTGAATTCAGTCCCATTGTCGCTTTTGAGCTGACGTACTTTTCGCTTGTGCTTGAGTTCAATCTACTTGATGAGGGCAATTATTTCAGCAGCAGCTTCACTTTTGTTTCTGAGGAAGATCACCCAACAATATCTTGAATATTCATCGACTACAACCAGAGTGTACTTCTTCCCCGCTCTTGTCTGAACATTCACGGGACCAAAAAGATCCATATGAAGCATATGAAGTGGTTCAGTGATGCTGAAATTTTGCTTGGTCTTGAAGGATGCTCTCTTCTTCTTTCCCATTTCACATCCTGGACATGGTTTGTCTTTATCAAAAGACATGGCTGGTATCCCATCAGCCAGTTGTTTTCTTGACAACTTATTAATATTTTTGAAATTGAGATGGGATAACCTTTTGTGCCACAACCAGTTGGTGTCTTCATCTGCCCTTGAGTAAAAACATTGTTCAGAAGTAGCACTATTCATATCTACAACATAAAGTTTCCCTTTCTGGGTGCAATCATTACTACCTTCCAATCTCTGTTGAATATGGTGCCTTGTGAAACATCAATAAAACCTTAAAGCCATCATCACACAGTTGGCTGACACTGATCAGGTTATATTTCAAACCATTCACATATGCAACTTTAGTGAATTTGACTTGTCCATTGTTCACAACACCATATCCCTCAGTTTGTCCATTTTCATCATTACCAAAAGTTATTGAGGGCCCCTCTTGCACCCTATATTCCTCTAGCTGGGTTTTGTGACCAGTCATGGTTCTGCCAGCAGCACTGTCAAGAAACCAAGTGTTCTTTTTGCGGTCACCTGCACATACACAAAGATTAGTTCTTTTGGTAACCCATCTTTTGATGGGTTCACTGGACTTTCCCTGAACAGCCTCAGATTTCTTTGGCACATAAGGAATAGAAGGATCAAAGGGAATTTCAGTCATGATTTTAGATGACACAAAAACAGTTGGTTTGATGACTTCAGGAACCTTTTTCTTCTCAGATTTTTGCTTTTCTTGCTTGATTTTCCTTGAAAAAGGTTTTGGGTTTTGTTTGGGATTTTGGGGAGTGCTTTCAACATTTTTTAAATGTGCATTACAGCTCTGCACTTGCCTAGCCAAATTCTGAAATTGACTTTCAATCCTTAACAAAATAGACTCTGAATTAGACACCTGAGCTCTACCAGAATCTGAGGTAGAAGGCTCAGCATGGATCACATTTTTCTTTCTCTGAAGGTTCTTAGGAACCTTATTTGAAGACTGAGGGGAAAACTTCTTGGGTTTGGCTTTCTTGTCTGAAGCACTGGTCTGACATGCTTCAGATTTGCCCTCAGAGTATTCCTGGTTTTGATCAGTTATCACTTTTGATTTTCCAAGATCTTTAAAAATGATCTCTGGTCTCATTTCTTTAGGAAGTGCATCCAAATCAGTTATTACAGATGCAAGATGAAGATCACCAGTGCCATAAGCGATTCTTTGATTTTCAAAAGTTTTCTTAATGGCAGCTTCAGGAAAAGGTGACTTCATCCAAGATTTAATTATTTTCTTTTCTTTTTCCAAATAATTTTTAGTTCTTCTTTTCCAATTCAAGTTTAGAAACCAGAGATTGATAACTTTTCAAAGCCAACTGAACGTCTTTCAGTTCTTTTAATCTGGCCTGACTGGCATTCAGTTCAGAAGAATTTATTTCAAACATTTTTATACTTTCTGAACGCACAGTTTCAACATAAGTTATGTCAGCCTCTATAAGAATCAAAAGATCCAGTTTTTGTTATTCATCCTTCTCAAAACCAAAAGTACTAACCTTCTTCTGATGATATCCACCCAACGACCAGATTCAACATCAGACTTAACAACATGACTATGATCTTCACGAGCCATGAAACACATATCCTTTACTTCTTCTTCATCATCAGATGACACGTCAGAATCCTCCCATTTTTCAGTGTCTGCCACCATGCAGCTATTCTTGTTGGATTCTTCTTGAGCCATCATCGCCATGTGGGCTTTCAGCTTTTTGTACTTGGCTTTGTACCCATCATCAGGCTTCTGAAAAATAGAATGGTTAGGGGCAGTGTGTGATGAGGAGAGTTGTGATGATCTGCATTCCTTCATAAAATGTCCTTTCTTTCCACATTTAAAACATTCTAAATTGGACTTATCGACAGTATTATTTAAAGAAAATTGTTTGCCATTTCTCTTTGATTTAAATTAAAACGATTAAAAGTTTTGGCAATCATGGAAACAAGGTCATCATCATCATCCTCATCACATTCATGTGATGCATATTCAGAAATTCCACTTTCATTAACTCAGCTACCATCTTCTTCACAGAGTCGGACTGATCACTCTCAGAGGACAGTAGGGCAGCATCTTGTGGTTCAGAATAATGAACCAATGTAGAACTGGTCGAAGTATGATTCTTTGCATCTTGCTCAGCCACAGCTCTCTCAGCTTTATTCTCCTCAGTGTATTTGAAGGCACCATACAAGGAGGCCAGAGTGTGACTATGAAGGGTTTTGCGTTGTCTTAAAACCATGATCAAATTCTCCCATCTAGAAGGCAATATATCGCAAAACTTTTCAAGCAAAATTTCTTTGTCTTTTGTAACACCAAGAGCTTTTAATTGATTGACCAAATTTGTGAATCTAAGATATGTTTCAGTTAGAGATTCATTTGGTAATGCAAAAAATGCTTCATATTTTTATTCAAAGAAACTTTTCTTGGTGATAGTTTCTTTTGTTCCTTCAAACTGTGTTATCAATTATTCCCACATTAACTTAGAATTATCAAGTAAAACAAGAGTGGGCTTTAAACTTTCTGGGACAGCAAAGAGAATCATATTTTGTAATTTGGAATCTGGGTCAGCCAAACGATGGTCTTCCTCTGACCAATGATCTTTCTCTTTGGGTGTTAACCTAGGGTCCCATCTTGGTTAAAAACAACAGTTGATGCATTCATGGGAACATAAGGACCTTCTACAAGAATGGTGGTCAAGTGTCTTTCAACTCCAGCGATGTACTTGAGCATACATGCCTTCCAAGTAATGAATGTGTCACATTTCCATTAAATTTAGGTACCGGATTGTTTGGAAAGTGAACATGAACACTGGGTTGAACTGGTGGTGTAGGTGGTGGATTTTGAGTCATATTGACTTTGGTTAGGGTTACCATTTGGTTTGGGTTCGGTTGTTCGGTTCCAGACATCTTGTAGGATCAAAACAGGTATAACAAGTTAATGATTCAACCTGGGAGGCTCTGATACCAAATGTGAGTCCACCTTCACAATATGTATAAAGAGAACAAGATATAACAAGATATAAAATGGGTTAGTAATAACACAAGTATATCAAGTAACCAACTGGCAAGTGGTTCGAATCTAGATAACTAGTTTAAGTACCACGATCCAGATATGGATATGAACAATAAAGAACAGTGCTTGAAACTATATAAATAATAAGTATATTCAAGTATATGGCAATGAGTCGAGATGTATTTTTCAATGTATTTTATTTATTTCTATAAACAAAATACAAGAGTTTTGCGGAACAAAGATAATCACACTTGTGAAAATATCTAAACAACCCTAGAATATAAATGATCTATGCGACAAGGATTACTCGTAAGAATACTTAGAGTAATATCACACGTTGCAATTGCCAAAGTTCCAAGCATTTTTGCAAGTGTGAGAAGTCTTATATTATAGGCAAACATGTCTTGATGACATGACAATATGCCGTACAATATGGTTGGATGCATTTATGAATTTGTGGGACAATCCATAACATG